>NC_034592.1:66134083-66153511 GCF_900095145.1 Mus pahari | reverse complement strand
AATAATAATAATAATAATAATAATAATAATAAAAGAAATTATTCATAAAAAAAAGAAAGTATGAGTCAAAGAAGAAACTTCCCTCTCCCACCCTGTGGATGCCAGGAGCAAAGAACCTTTTTCTTCTTGTCTCATCACCCCTAATGAGAGATTAGCATGGTCCAGTCAGGCATAAGGACAGAGACAACTCCAGAAAAAATTAACTTAACAGCTGTCTACAGCATGAAAAGGCTAAGCAGAAGAAATGTCTTGTTTTTCTTTGCTTGTTTTGTCCAGGAACAAATAAACAAAAGTAAATCCTCAAAAAAAAATGCTGGGGTAGTGTCTTAGGGATTTTTTTTTTTTCCTGTGAAGAGACACTGTGACCATGGCCACTCTTCTAAAGGAAAATATTTAACTGTGGCTGGCTTACAGTTTCAGAAGTTTAGTCCATTATCGTCACAGTGGGAAAAGCATGACAGCATGTAGGCAGACATGGTGCTGGAGGAGCCTGGAAAAGTTCTCCATCTTGATCCGTAGGCAGCAGAATGAGACTTTGTGCCACACTGGGCAGCTTGACCATAGGAGACCTCAAACCCCACCTCCACAGTGACGCACTTCTTCCAACAAGACCGTGCCTCCTAATAGTGCCACTCCCTATGCATGAATCTGTGGGCACCATTCCTATTGAAACTGCCACAGGTAGTATTTCAGATCTGAGTATGTAGTCACATTCGGCTCAAATGAGAAGAATGTTCACGTACTAGCCAGCTATGGCTACAGTTTAGTCCAAGAAGCTTCGAGTGCTAGATTTTATTCTGTAGATTGCACTGATGATGTCAAACGTTTTTGTTAAGATGGTGGCTTCAGGTGTTGGGAATCTGGACATGACCCATGAATAGAACATGCCAGATAATTTCCAAAGTGTGAGTTCTTAATATGCATGAAAGGACAGGAGTTTGTTGATGAGATTCAAGCTAGATATCCTCTCCTTCTTAAACAGCTGTTGCCAAATTCAAACACTCCAGGAGAAGAAAATGATGCGCCACAACTGTATTTTGGATTTGGCATTAGTTCTTCAGAAGATGCAGTCATATGGAACACTCCCATGGTTAAAGCTGCTTTGGAAATGGGCTTCCGTATAAGCCTGGTAATAAGGATAGCTCAGTGTCAAACCCTGACTACACAGCTACTGATATTGTGTCAGCTCCCTAATGCTGAAAGAAGAGAAGGAAAGAGAAACTTAAGGATGGCCTAAGTTCTCAGCCTTCCTAATTCTGTGACCCTTTAATACAGTTCCTTATGCTATGGTGGCCTTCAATCACAAAATTATATTCATTGTTATTCCATAACTGTAATTTTGCTACTGTTATGAATTATAATGTAAATATCTGTGTTTTCCAATCGTCTTAGGCAACCATTGTGAAAGGGTCATTTGACCCCAACATGGTTGTGACCTACAGGTTTAAGAGGATATCTGGATACCCCAGAAGTAAATAGCATTGTCTCTCCAACAATTCTTTGTAGGGAGCAGAGAAAGCCCTGGCTGAGTGTGGTCTCGAGTGAATGTACTGTTGACATAGATAGGCATAGCCATGGCAAGGACTCCTGAGCCTCATACCCATGGAGGAAATGGTGAGGCTTAGAGACATGGCAAAGCCTTCCTCTGGTCCATGTGTAAATGTTGATAGAATGTGCAGAAAATGTCCACCACAACTCCTCCAACCTCATGATCGAAGCCTGAAGATTTTGTGTCCCCACAGAGATTAGCTAATATTCAGCCACATATCACAATCCTTGCCTCCTTGTTTATCTGTGTACAATAGCTCACTTCCCTGTTTAGTTGTATGTAATAACCCTGTCTCTCAGTTCAACCGTATAAATTATTCATGCTGAGCTTCCAGGACGCTGCAGCTTCTGCATCAGAGACCACAGTCCACCTGACCCCTAGCTTTTCTGTCTATCTGCCTGCCTGCTGTATGTCTGCCTATGTTTGCCTTTTCTTTATTTTCTCACCAGCCTAGTAAAGACTCAGTCCTTGTATATGGCAAAGGTGAATACATGCATGAATGTGGCATGGTGGATACATGCATGGATATGGTATGGTGGATATATGCATGGATATGGCAAAGGCAGATACAGGCCTGGATATGACAAAGGCAGATACAGGCATGGATATGACAAAGGCAGATACAGGCATGGATATGACAAAGGCAGATACATGCATGGATACGGCATGGTGGATACATGCATGAATATGGCATGGTGGATACATGCATGTGAAGGACCCTAAGGGGTTTTCTAGTCCCACACCCTCCTTACAGCTTTTGCCTTCCACCTGGACTCAAGGCTAGGCAAAGTTCCATTCTCCACCCATAGGACCATTCTTGAATAAAAACATTCTCAGAATGTACTGACTGATAGTCACCTGGTAGAGTTCAAATGTGTGTCATGCTTGCTAGCCAATAGATTTAAAGGTTAATATGCTTAGCCAATTGAACTGTAACCTTGCTGATGTAACCTGTGCCCATAAAAGTATAAAAACTCTTTTTAATAGCCATTTGGGGTCACCTTCTTAGTAACTTGCCTCGAGGGACTAATTGAAGGTCGACTCCAACGAGCCAGAAAATAAACCTCTTGCTTTTGCATCGATCTGCATCTTGGTGTCTCACTCGGGGGAATCTCAAGTAAGTACCACTGACTGAGGGTCGGGGTCTTACACATGGATATGGCAAAGGTGGATACATGCATGGATATGGCATGGTGGATTCATGCATGGGTATAGCAAAGATGGATACTGGCTATGGGGATCTTTCATAAATCAGAAGAGAACACTCTCCAGAAAAGTGTTCATTCAGGTAAAAGGAAAAAAAAATGGGGCAATAGAAAGAAACAAAAGTTGCTAAAGGTGTAAGGATCAAGGGACAAATAAAGAAGTAGAAGGAAGTGCAAGTCTAACTGTTGTGCCAGAGATCAGTAGTAGTTACATACTAAGACTTAGAGCCTTAGTTATGTATTAAGAAGTAGAATCTCTAGCTGGGCGGTGGTGGCACACAATTTAAGCTCAGAGGCAGGTGGATCCGTGTGAATTCTAGGTTGGCTTGGTCTACAGTTGACCAAATGGTAAGTTACCTGGTGAATACCAGGACAGCTAGGGCTACACAGAGAAACCATGTCACAATAGAACTAACCAACCAACTAACCAACCAACCAACCAACCAACCAACCAAATAAGAAGTAGAATCTAGAGACAGGTAGTTAGAATTTGGGAGATAAGCAAGTAAACCATAGAGATGGCAGTTGTATGTTGATGTGCTGAGAGAAGAGTTGGGAATTGAGGAGAGGTGGAGGCACTGCAAGTTGAAGTTTTCTGTGTGTTCAGGAGTTTGCTTTTGATTTTCAGGAAAGGGGTGATGAATTTGGCAACTTGAAATAGATAAAAGGAGGAGGAGGAGGAGGAGAAAGAGGAGAAGGAAGAGGAGAAGGAAGAGGAGGAGGAGGAGGAGGAGGAGGAGGAGGACTGAAGGGTGTTATCTTTTTTTCCCCCCTCTGGGTTTGACTGCTTCCATGTCACATTTGAGGAGACAAGCCGCGCAGAAGATGACAGGGCGCAGAGGTAGCTGATGGCTCTCATAAACACCAAATCAAGTAATGCCTGAGATGACGTGTGACAATCACTGCCACTCCTCCTGTTCCCTCTGTGGTCACACACACACACTATAGCTCCTCAGCGTGACACTCCTCTACACTCAATGGGTTAACATTAAACACAGAGTAGTGCCTTTCATGAAGCACAGTTATTAGTTCCAGAGCAAGTGGAACATGAGCATATTGGTTGAAGAACCAAGAATTCATAATTTGTTCAGATGGCTTCAGGTGACCAACAATACTTTAAAGTTTTTTTTTTATTTATGAGAGAAATGTATGAATAGTGTCCTTGATTATTTTCCTGTAGATGGGGCACTTTCTTAGGGATGGGGCACACTCTTAGCAGACTACCAGATAATCAAAAGGAATGAATGGAAACCTCTGTTCATACATACCTTAGACCTTCATTCTCCTTGTAGTCTCCTAAACTGTTCTTCCAACAACATACCTGAAGCATATCCTGTTGGAATCTACTTTGTATTCTTCTCCACAGTAACTTCTCATGTCATGTGGTCAGTTTCCTTCTAACAGTTTTGGAAGATGTTGCCTGCAACATTTCCTTTAACTAAAATGATGTCAATCAGTTCTCTTGTTTGTAAAGGTATCTGTGTTCCTTATTTGATAATGTCATGTTCCTGTTTAGCAATCACACTGACCTTTAGAAGATTATGCAGGGTAGGAAGGAGACACACCAAGTTTTGAAAGAGGGCCACTCTATTCTTGTGATTACTAACAAGTCATTCTATGCCAATGGTTATCAACCTGTGCATTATAATCCCTGTGGGGTCACATATCAGATATCATACATATCAGATTGCATATCCTGCAATCATATCTTATGATCCACAACAGTAGCAAAATTAGTTATGAAATAGCAAAAATAGTTATGGTTGGGAGTTACCGCAACATGAGGAACTATGTTAAAGGGTCACAGCATTAGGAAAGTTGAGAACCACTGCTCTAGACATACAGTAAAAAGTCTGGGCCTCCTAGTACAGACCTGATGTCTGTTCCATACACCATATTAGTTGCAGAATGTGGGGTGTGCTTGAACAGGTCCCCGAGGAAGTTAACCTCACCACCCTATTGGCTGACTGGCTTTACCTGCCTAATGCTACACACGCCTTATCTCTATGTCCTCAAGGATCTGTTCTTAGAGGTCATTTAACAATTCAGAAAATTAGGCGCAGGAATGTATCTGGAGGAAAACAAATATTAGGCTGGTCTCTGATTTTATTGGGATTAACTGATCTTCTTTTAAAGTTTTACTACTTAAGAAGTTTAAGAAATTAATTTGAGATACTCCTTCTTTTCTAGCACACATGTTTCTAAACACTCTTCCAGAAACTTCTCATCTGTTTTTACTTATACAAAGTAAATATTTCCTGATTTTTATTGTGCTTCTTCTTTGGCCCATGGGTTTAAATCTCAAAGGGGATAATCTAGCACCTTTCCCCAGGTTTGTTGTGGGACATAAAGGGTACTGGATTATTATAGAAATGAAATGAGTGGGAACAGTGCCTGGCATAATCAGAATATGTTATATATCAGATATATAATATGTTATATATCAGATAGTCATTACTAAGTTACTCTTGTTTTTCTTCATTCTGCTTAAAGAAGAAACTTGAAATTATTTCTTTACCACAAACGCTGGGGACACATAGGTAATCAGAGCTTATTCTGAATGTTCCATTGTTCCTACTTCTGAGAAATCAATTTTGATGGAGAGGCCAGGCTTCCGCGTACTGCTCGCATACAATTGGTCTTTGATTTAGCAGACTTTGGATGAGAGTGAACCTCTGTTTGTCTTTTGCAACTTCTGCTTGCTTTAGCAGTCATGTGCTTTAATACTGTGTGGTCAGAACAAGATGATAAACAAGAAAATGGGTAGGTTATAAAAACTGGATCAAAGCCCCTGGCTGCCCCTGTTGTTGTCGTTTCTACCAGAGAAGTTTACTTTAGCAGCCTTAGAATACCTTCCTCATTTCATCTGATCCTGTCATGGATTTCCTTTCTTGGTGAGTTCTTTTTTTTCTTTTTTTTCTTTTTTCTTTTCTTTTTTTTTGTATAAAGCAATTTCTTTTTAAGTATCATTTCCAATGGCCTACCCTTCCTTGACATTTTATTTTATTAATCCTGCATGTTCATAGACACGTGAATGGAAGCCAGAGAATAACGGCTTTATCATTCTATTTCTTGGTTCCTTGAGACAGAGTTTCTTACGGAATCTGTGACTGGGATGGTGACCAGCAGGTTTCTGTGATCTTCTTGTTTCCGTGACCCTCTCTATCCCACAGACCTAACCCACAGCACTAGGGGTACAGGCGAGCATGACCATGGGTGGCTTTTTATACCGGCGCTGGGGATCTGAGTTTAGGTCTTTTTGATTGCATAGCAAGTGATCTTATGTGTTGAGCCATCTTCCTGATCTCACCGTTGTCTCCTTCCTCAACATTATAAAACATGAAGCAGGACTGAATGTGCTGTTGCCAGATCAATAAAGTCAAAGCTAATATGAAATGAAAGTCTTAAGCATAGACTAACACACCGAAAAGTCAATGTTGAATGAAGATTCTACATGAAAGTAGGAGTCCTGTCCGCCAGCAGAGGGGAAGATGGGGTTCGAGGGAGTCGAGGATGAAGGGCTTTTCCAGCCTTTAACACTGTGCCACTGTTCCTGCCTGAACAGGAACCCGATGATGGCTTCCTTTGACCTTGTTGTATCTAATGGCCAACAGCTCCCATTTTGCTCCAAACTTCTACCCTGTTCACTTTTCAAAAGGTTTTGATTTACATGTTATTCACATTTGGAAGTAAAATTTCTCTTTGTGTAACTATGAAAGGTGACATTTCTTGTTTCTAGCAGTGGATTATTTTTTTTTAATTTTTTTAATTATTATTTTCTTTATTTACATTTCAAATGCTANCCACTACTTGGCCCAGGCCTTCCCTTGTGCTGGGTCATATAAAGTTTGCAAGACCAAGGGGCCTCTCTTCCCAGTGATGGCCGATTAGGCCATCTTCTAGCAGTGGATTATTTAAAGCAAGCATTCATGATAATAAAATTAATAATCTATAGTTTTAATATGACTTAGTTCTACTGTCGTGATTTTTCCTTTTAACCCTTAGCCCTATTAATGTTGAATTTATATCCCAAAGACCTAATCTATTCCTTGTAAAAAAATGTTTTAACAAATCCTTTTTGTTTATTAATTAGCGATATCTACAAATTGAATTTTTTTTTTTGTTTTAAAAAATAGTAACTGTATGCAGAGGCTCTTCTTCGCCACACTGCTAGTTGGGTTTGTTCCTTCTAATCCCCAAGGCTTACCCCACGCCTCTCAGACTTCCCAGACAGTTTAGTTCTTCACATCTCAAAGGCTCAAAGACAAGGCTCTTCCTGGACTGCCTTTCCTTGAGTCAGTAAGCAGGCCCTGCTTTTCCTTACCCCTAGCCTTATTACCTCCTTAGACTCCCAATGCCCTGATCTGGAGCCATCAGCTAGGCTCTGCTTCTCCCCACCCAATAGACAACCCAATGGATAGATAGGTGTTGCTCTGCTTCACCCTGTAAGCCAGCCAGCTCTTTCGGGATCCAGCTTCCAAGTGCTGCCAGATCTCCTGGCTTCTCCAGGATTCCTATCTTTCAGATTAGGCCTCCTCCTTCCCACCATGCTAGGATCTTGTTTCCCCCACATATTCTAGGTAGGCATTCCCCTTGCCAAGATCTCCTGCCACCAACCTCTGATTGACCAGAGCTCACTCTAGACTTGAAGAGTTATGCCAGAGGGCAGCAGAAGAGGGGACCAACAAGGAGTATGGTGACCTTTGAGGACCATTGGCTTGCCCAGGAAGTAGCAGACTCTCAAAGATTAGGGATAGAGCTTACTGACCAATACAAGTTCCACAAAAGAAATGTCTCAGCGTTCTTCCAACTTAATCCTCTCCTGAATATGCATACATTTACGCTGAAAGAGTTGTAGAAGAATCATAAAGGTTATTTGATCAGAAAGGAAGATGCAACTAATTTGTATTGTATGCCTTTAGAAGCATGTACTTTCCCTTTTTGATTGTAACAGGTGGTCACAGTTAAAGATCACCTCGAATAGAGAATGTGGATTTTAAACACTATTCAGACTATGGAAGAGTATGAGGATTTTCAAAATTGGGCTAAATGTACTTTGCACCAGGGTAGGATTAGGGAGTGGAGTAGGGGCCGGGAAGTGGAGTGTAATGGTTTGAATGAGAAATAGCAGACATTTGAATGCTTAAGACTTGGTTGGTGGTGTTTGGGGGAGTTGTGGGTGTCTGCCTTTTATTGAGATGGGGTTTTTCACTGAGCTCTGCACTTGCAGTTTCAAATAGACTGACAGACCACCAAGCCGTCAGAAGCTGCTCGTTTCTGCTTCTCTCAGGCCCTGCAACAGTGCTGGGGACATGTTGGCATCTATGTGAAAGCTGGGATTCTAAATTCAGGTTCTCATGCTTGCACAATATTAATTTCTCATTAATTCCAGGACATAGTATTCTTCTGTAAACCTACAGTTATGCAAGCAGGGCAGAAGCCTGACCATAGCCAGAAATATATTACTTAGACATACTCTCAAGGGTGACATTCTATTTGGTACTTTATACATTTTATGCTTATTCTTTATATTCTTCAGAAGTACAGACCACCTGCCCACTGTATGAACAAGGCAACCTAGTTTTGAGAGGCGTGAAATATGAAATGCTTTGTGTGAAAAGACACAGCTTGTCAGTGATGCTGGGAGCCCTGGGCTAGCTTGGTTAGTTCTGAGCCCATGTGAGCTTTCCATTCATTTTGTGACATTTTTCTTTCCTAAAGGTTTTTCAGTGGGAGATTCTGGACCATGATATGTGTTTAACATTGTTTCAGGAGAAAGTCATAAAGTTGTTACATACATTTCTACTTAATGTTCCTGGTATACTCAGTTCAATTTATATTTCAGAAAAAGCAGACCTGCTTTTTTCTCTTTTATTTTCACAAGTCTCAAAAGGTCAGAATTCTGCAAACTAAAATATCTCTGATTATAATTCAGATCATTTATGAAAAGAGAGTTAAAAATTCTCACAGATCTGGGTCATAGGATGGGTATGTCTTAAAACCACTAAGCAAGACCTTGTTGGATAATATCCCCACAGTCTTTGGTAAAATAAATTGTCTTACATATTAAGCCACTGAGATTAATTTGGCGGGTTCAATTCCACTTAAGTATACGGACAAGTTCATGCCATACAGTTTCATCTCTATTTGTCTTTATAACTAAAGCCTTAAAATTTATGGTTATTCTTATAGAAAGTGCTGTATGATTTTCCTGTTTGAAAGATTGGAAGGAAGATGAGATAATCTACACAAATCCAAAGTGAGCAAATGCATTTCTCTGTTTTTAACATATTAATTTTATTTCTGATGTGAAAGAACTTGAATGTAGTCTGCTCACATCAACGGAATGGGAGATAACCCCACCCATTCTCTTAATAAACAGGTAATATTAAATTTAACCAGAAAATCAAGATGACACGTGAATTGAAAGTAATAGAATATTTAATTTAATATCTATTACTTATAATTACCTTATAAAAGGTTGTCTTCATAGCTCCTATAATTATAATGAATCCGGCAATATGTCCCTATTTGCTCTGGACCCTTATATTAATTCATTGCAGACTTTTCATGGTGTGAGTCTGGTACATGTCTGCTCTCTCATTGGACTGTAATAGCGAGAACAAATACCCACCACTTATTGTTGCTTCTTTCACTGGAAGTGGTACAAAGCTTCGTGTATCACAAGTGCCCAATAAATACATTTGCAATTCAATTATTCAGACACACACTGAATTTTTCCTCATAATTTAAAATCTATATTGGCGTTTTAAAGAGGAACCTAGAATTTGGAACACAAATTTAGCTGTTTCCTTAATATATATACATTCTTGGGATCTGGAGAGAAGGTTCAGTGATCAAAATCTCTTTCCGCTCTTTCCGAGGACCCAGGTTCTATTCCCAGAACTCATGTCAGGTGGCTCACGACCTGCTATAGCTCCAGCTCCAAGTGATCTGACATCCTGTTTGGGCCTCCATAGGTACTTGTCCTAGAATACACACATCCCCACACAGATATACATACAATGAAAAATAAAATAAAATAAAAAGTTATATTGAAATAAAACACAACAACAAGAATTATCTAAGCATTTCTGGGCCGATTAATTTTGCTGAATAAAAGTTCTGGTCTTTTCTTATATACTCTAGGGATGACATTTCCTCTCTAATAACTGTGAAGACCTGGCGGGCATGTCCAATTTTCCTGATCCTCCATCTAGTTGATTGGCATTACCAAATGTCTATATTCCTTGCAAACAAGAAGTCTCAATGCCAAACACATTGTGTTCTCACATTCTCCTGCATGAGTGTATTTAGAGATGGAATCAGTTGGTAACTATTAAGGTTAGCCTTTAAGGGACTATAAAGTTGTAGCCAGGAAGTCTCCTTCTTTTGCCTGGGTGATGGGGTAAGTTGTGTAATCATTCTTTGAAAATATTGGCTCTGAAAAAGCAACATTTCCATGATTAGAATAAGTGATAAAAGAAAAGATAGAAAAGCAAAAAAATTATATTCATTTTCTCCATATATTGCTGTTAGATTTTTCTGCTTATTCTTTAGTTTTTTCACATCTATAAGAATATTGAAAAATTATCTTTCTGCTTTCCATTTAAAACTACAACACATCCCAGATGTTTTAATCTTTATAAATAAGTGCCCAATAATTCTATAATACACATGCATATATTTCACTCAATGAATCTATATGGTTTAACTAGTTGTTCTATAGTGTCTTACAGATTTTGAACTTGCTTGAATTTTTCTTTGCTAATATAAATAAAAATGCTAGTGTAAATATCATTTTGCTAATGTACCAGTGTTTGCTATTTCAGATTTCTTACCTTTTTATACACAAACATATAAACAATAAAATAGATTCCCAAGATCCTAACTTCAGAGCTCAAGAGCCTAAGGATTATTTTTTTGTATGATAATTTTTATTAAGAGGCAGAGAATCACTTTCTTCCCATAAAAAAACATACTTATTGCTTTTAAGGCCATAAAGATGTTTTTTTTTCCTTTGACAACAGCAGGCAAACAGAATGGTTGGGTGGATAAAAGTGCTTACCACAAAGTCTGACACCCCAATAGCACAGCATCTGTAACATTTTGTACGTTTGTGTTTCACTTGAATGTCTTCTTTGGTGACATATCTGTTAATGATTATGGACCTCTCTAAAGTTGGATTATTGGTTTTCTTTTCTTTTCTTTTCTTTTTTTTTTCTGATCAGGATTTTATTTGTTGAACCCCAAAAAGCAGAATTCAGAAATGGCCACTCACTACTAGGACACTGAGTGGTAAAACATTGTCACCGCCCATCTTTTATAAGGTGCTCTCACATGCAGACATCACCAGAGAGCAGATGTAGAAACTCCAGGAGGTACATGCGCACTCTTGGGAGGCGAAAGGCTTTCTGAGCCCACTTTGATAGAAACTTACAATGGATTCCCTGTAAGAATTTCCCCCGGCTGTTCCCACTTTATTTACTAAAAATACAGAATCGAAAGTTTCTCCCCATGTTAGTGCTCTCCAAAATGGGTAACAGAAGATTCAGTTAGGAAAGCTACAAAAGGTGTTTAATCATTCTAGCACGGAGCCCACACTGACACTGCCTTGTTGATCACAGACCCTGCAGAGACCTAAGGAATCTTCAGTACATAATTCTTTCAAAGAAAACCAGTCAGCATGGCGCTGTGATAGGCGGAGGGGCAGAATGCTGGCGAAGGCGCAGAGTAAAGAGAGGCACAGAGAAGGTTTGGTGCCATTTCCATTTAATGACCCAATAGTATAGCGAGCGATTTATAGGACCCGCTGTGATCATGCCACCATCTTTCTACGGAACTGCTGCAAAGACCCACTGCTGTCAGCTTACTTCAAATCCCAGTGCTGGGCGCGCAGATGCAGCCCCAATTCCTGCAAAGACTTAAGGCTGGGGTGTATAACGGAGGTAATTTTTGCCAGACGGGAGCTCTTTGGTGAAGACTCCTTTAGGGAAACATCGTTTGGCTTCCTCTTCGGAGAGGTCAGGAAGGACCATCACTCTCTCTCCCACCTCCCAATCAACTGGGGTGGCAACAGGCTTTGTTTCTGTCAGCTGGAGAGAGTCAATCACTCTGAGAATTTCATCAAAGTTCCTGCCTGTGGTGTTAGGGTAGAGGATAGACATCTTTAGTTTCTTGTCAGGGCCAAAAACGAACACCACACGGGCCGTCACAGGCATGCCGTCAGCATCCTTCTCTGCTGGATCCAACATGCGCAAAAGGATGGAAATGTCCCTGTCCTTATCATCAATGATGGGAAATGGCAACTTTTCTCTGGGTGGTGCACCATTGTAAGCATTGATATCCTTGCTCCAGGCAAGATGGTCCTCAACACTGTCTACTGAAAGAGCAATCAACTTAACATTCCTCTTGGCAAACTCTGGCGCCAGCTTTGCAGCTCTGCCAAGTTCTGTGGTGCACACAGGGGTAAAGTCCTGTGGGTGGGAAAAGAGAATGCCCCATGAATCTCCCAGGAAATCGTGGAAGCGGATGCGGCCGATGGTGGTATCGGCCTCAAAGTCGGGGGCCTCTTCCCCGAGAAGCAACCCTCCTGGCATGGCGGCAGTGGTGACGCTGAGAACAAGGAGGCACGGCTGCAGCAGTGAGCCAATTATTCGTTTTCTTATTGTTGACTTTTAAGAATTACTTATAGATTTTAGATAACTATTCTCAACGTCTTTTGCATTTTTTCCTATCCATTTTTTTTGGCTTGTCTTCTTAATATCTTGGTAATATCTGCTATAGAACAGTATTGAAAAATAAATTTAGAATTTCATTACATTTACTAGTCCCTGCCGTGTGTACATCCACAAGCAGTTGTCCGGAGGAGTGTCTGTTGATCACCGTCGAGTCGGATCATGGTGGCTTCTGCTTCGTAGTTACCAATTCATCTCAGTGTTTACCATCTTAACTTGAGCACGTTGCAAACTTGCGCCCTCCCCCTCACACTCCCCAACGGTCTGTAACTCCAGTTTGAGAGGATTCTATTCCCTTTTCTGGTCTCTAAGGGTGGTATCAGGTACCCATGTGTTGCAGACATACATGCAGACAAATGACCCAATCACATAAAATAAAGTAAAAAAACAAAACAAACAAACAAAAAACAACAAAAACCCAAAGTTATCTCCACGAACCTTGCTGTCTTGGAAGTACAGATAGGGTGGATGAGGAACAACTGATGGTCTTGAAAATCTGACCCAGCACAGAGATGATCCAAAATTAAAAACTTTAATTTTAATGAGTTTCTGTTCCTGGACATGTCCACATTGACTTTCTAGCAATTACAGTGTTAGTTTTCTCCCTCAAATGCTGGCCTCCATGAAGATTTCTGCCTGTGACTTCCTGGTATGGTGAGTTGTGATTCTCGTCTTCCTTGCCCTATGGCCTCACTTTTCTTACAGATCTAACAGGAGCTGTGAACTTCTAGCTTGGCCAGCTATGTTAGATGCTACGGAGGTATCCAAGCTCCTGTCACACCAGGATGGCCACACTTTTTTTTTTTTTTTTTTTTTCTTTTTTAAGAGTCATGCAAAAGAGCAAAATGTTAGAGCATTTTTCAAAGAAACAGAACTAGTTGGTTATGATCCTAAAATTTAATTTTATTATCATAATGTCTTTTAAACAAATTTTAAAAATTGACCAAAATCATGACCACTTTATAGACTATAAAAATAACTTACTTTGAAAAAAATTGAAACGTATCACACTTAAATATCAAAGAGACCACTGCTTAGTACAAGTTCTTGAAGACTAATTTTTGACATATATTTTCCTCTAAGGCCGCTTCCTTTTCCACTGTGTGGTTGCTTGCCAGCATTGGTTGTAACAGTCATGCGTGGCATTCTCTCCCTCTGTCTCCTTTCCTCTAGGCACTTGTCAGGATGTATAGCTTGTCTATCCTGTTGCTTTTCTCTCAAATGCTAACTAAATTAGTCTCAAGCTTTCTTCTGACTCAGTTTTAAAACCATACTTACTGTAAATTAATAGTTGGGCCTAAGGCTGTTGAACTCTAAAGGAATCTTCAGTTACCCAAGCTTACATTACTTACTGTAAAAGCAGCAGATTCCTAAAATTTGTGTTCTTTAATGGCATTGCAATGTTTACTATGTAGTTGGTGCAAATGTCGTTAGTTTATTGGGTAAACCCTCAGAGCCCACCTAGAGACCTCATTAGCATGGAGAACTCTGATCTCTATGCTCTATGACCAGTTGTCATGGTCCTCTTAGTGGGATGTCATGGTCACATGTTCCAGGACAGGAGTCTGGTTGGAGCATATTCAGACACCTTCCATTCTCAATTATGAGAATTGCCGTGGTTTCTTGATCTGCTCCACCGGACCAGTTTTTCTGTCTGGTGTCATGATGGTTGCACTTGCCCTACAAACATTATTAATAATGGAATAGAAAATAAATAAGAAGATAATAAAATAAAAATTTGGCTCATTAAAAGATTAAAAATGAAGCCAAAAACTGATTGTTAATAGCTGCTCACATCACACAAAAAGGCAACTAGATAATACATGTTATCTATGTTAAATAGATAACCTTGGGGCAAACAACATGAGCTAAACCATTACTGTGTAAAATATCCAGACGATATCTCGGCACCCCTATACCCAACTATGAATCTACAGGACATACAGAGAGCTTGCAAAGATGTTGGACACACAATCAGCAAAATATAAGCAATGGTGTACTCCACAAGACAGCCCGCCTTCCCTGCCACATGCTGTAATTAGAATAAACAAGAGAGAGAAAAGCAATCTACCAAATAAGGGTCTCAAAAGATGTGCAAATTGTCTTCAATCTGTGGGCTTACTGGGAGAAAACATGAGGTCTATTTTTAAATTATGGTCTTCATGAGGAAACTAACTCTAAACACTAGATGTTTGCTATTGTTAAGAAATCCTTGTTAATTCTTTCAGTTGTCATAATATGTTGTGGTGGTATTAGAAAGATTCATTATGTGTAGGTAGGAATATACATGTTTACAATGAAATAATATAGTTAATGTGCTGTAGAGAGAACCAGCTAGACACTAGGTGAGTTAAGTTGAGGAAAGGGACTGAAGAAACTGAAGGATGAACACGTGGGATTGCCTGTGTCCCTTGCTGCCAAGGGTGGGTCATGGAGCCCCTCACTGTGTTAGGGATGGGTGCATGGGGTACATGGAGCCCCTCACTGTGTTAGGGATGGGTGCATGGGGTACATGGAGCCCCTCACTGTGTTAGGGATGGATGCATGGGATTCATGGAGCCCCTCACTGTGTTAGGGATGGGTGCATGGGGTTCATGGTGCCCCTCACTGTGTTAGGGATGGGTGCATGGGGTTCATGGAGCCCCTCACTGTGTTAGGGATGGGTGCATGGGGTTCATGGTGCCCCTCACTGTGTTAGGGATGGGTGCATGGGGTTCATGGTGCCCCTCACTGTGNTGTTAGGGATGGGTGCATGGGGTTCATGGTGCCCCTCACTGTGTTAGGGATGGGTGCATGGGGTTCATGGTGCCCCTCACTGTGTTAGGGATGGGGATTCATGGTGCCCTTTACTGTGAAGGACAAATATTGGATTTGTGGAGGCCCTTACAATAAAGGATTGGGTACGCTGTGCCCCTCACAAATTTTGTGTATATTTGAGATTTGAAACAAGGTTTCACAGGGTTCTGGGAACTATCAAGAAGGCCCAAATCCTACTAGGTCACTAGAGTAATAAAAATGGAAAATGGCTTTACAAAAGACCAATACATTCACCAGTCCCCTAATAATCTAGACATCTAGTATAATAATAATAATAAAAAAAGCAGTGACTCAGTGGGCGATTGGTGTGTTCACATTGATTTCTGGATAAAAGAGTTGTTAATGGTTTTGTAGATAACCATTAGCAGACATGAGGTTTAGATTGTTTAGTATATGAGTCAAATCTAGAGTCCAATGAATATTTAATTCTTCTACTATTTACTCTCATATATAAAAAAGCAAAATGCCTACAATTAAGTTCTCAAAGATAAGTTTGACATTGACTCTAGTGAGGATACTCAAAACAAAAAAATTCCAAAAATGTAGATAACATATTATATATGAGGCATTAGGAAGTTAAAGTTAGCAACAGATTAAAAGCATAATATGGTAAATGCAAGTAGGTTTTTGTTTTTTTTAAGTCTAAAAGATAGCTTAAAATTTGGAAATCTTAATATAGATTATGTTAGAGCATTAAAGAAAAAAAAAGCTCCTACATAATTAGCAGAGTTCTTCCCCATTTTTTGTGTTGCTGTACATTTCAGGAAAGTGTATTTTAGTTCAAGTTTCTCCCTCATTTGTAGATAATTTCTGGAATGATCCAAAAATTTCCTAGCTTGTCTCTAAATAAGATGGTTGCTAAGTCTGGTCAAGTCAGGTTCAAATTAGTTCAAAAAGGGCTCATTATATGGTACAGAGTAATTATATGCTGCATGATGATTAAAAGTGCTCTAATGACTAATGGAGTAGATTTTATGTCTTATTAAAATGCAAATTATCTTGGCAGAAATGATACATTCTGCTTCATTTACCAATTCGCAGAGGAGACTTGTAGCAGATGTGGAAAGCTTGGGAAATATACTGGATCAAAGACAGGGAGGAAGGCGGCTCATCTCTTAGAGTAAGGTAACTCAGTAACATTGGCCTGGCGCCTTGGCTTATGGTGAACCTGGAATGTCTGGGCTGTAGTCACTGGGCTGGTAGGAAAGAGAATAGTAAACGCAGAGAGATGGGACAGATGACACAGTAGATTAGCATTCAAGAGTGTTTCCCATGGTTCCAACATTTGACAGGCAGTTTAATAATGGTGAGTACTAGGACTGTTCACAATTTATAGATAAGGACTGTGAACTCCAGAGAAGTTAAATCTCGTACAGAAAATGACACAACTAATACAATGCTATGCTCCATAATTATTTCAACTTCCTATGACTCTAAAGTTAATGTTGTTTCTCCTGAATGAGTAAAGGAAGAATCTACTCTACCATTATTTTTAATAATGAAAAATTACATAATATTCCATAAGCATATTTCACTAGCATAAAACATTTCTTTAAATAAATTACTAAAAGCTTCAGTGAGATTTGATAGCAAAGAATACCCTTTTTTGTTAAATACAAGGAAGAAAAACCATATGTTTCTTATTAATTATTATATTAATTATATGTTATATATCATGTTACATTAATATGTAACATATTAATTATGTTATACATATAAATTAATTGTTACATATATAAGGATAATTATATGTATGCATATGTGTATAGAATTAAAGATTAATTTAATTAAACAAGGCATGCTATTATTCAGCTTTCTGCCAAAATGGAACTTGTGAGGAGAGCAACTTGGAGAACAAACTTCTCTCACTTCAGCCTAGGGCCGACTGTCTGCATTGCCTTTAGGCCTGTGACAAAGCAGAAGCATCAGGGAAGAAGAACATGGTGAAGGAATGTGTCCCACCTTATGGCAGACATGAAGCAGAGAGAGAAGAATCTACGGACAAAATATGCCCTTCAAATACATGATCACCATGATCTACTGCTGCGACTAGGTCCCACCATCAGTAGCTCATTCAGACATGAAGTACTCCATTGGTGAGATTGGCACCCTTATGATCCAACACTCTTAGTGTCAACAGCTGGGGTCCAAGTTCCTAAAACATGATGCTCTGTGAGACGTTCCTCTATACATAACACTATACCTTGGCTCTCGAAGGTTTATCTCGCAATGTAAGCTTACTTTAGTCAACACCACAGTCTTCATAGTCTTAATTTTAGAATTACTCAATTATCCAAGTCCAGACAATCCTGTATCATTTAAGGTAACTCCTACCTATGAACCTCCAAAAAAATTTAAAAAGTAGGGAAGAACAGGAGAATAGAAAAGAAAGATTAGACCAAATTAAGACCAAAATCAATCAGGAGAAACATAAATCCTCTGCTTCATATCCTGTATCCAGGGCACACCCTGATGTGATATGAGCCCCAGAAGACTTAGAAAGCCCCACCCTTCCTGCCTTGCCGATCGCAGCTCACATATTTCACAGTCCCAGGAGCTCTAACTTTGTGGATCTCCACGGTCTCTCTGTGTGGTAGGGATGTGCACAAGGGTAAGGTTGCCTGGAGAAGTTAGAGGCATTGGATCCCCCTGTAGCTAGTGGTTGGGAGCTGCCTGACATGGGTCCTGGGAACCGAACTTGGGTCGCCTGCAAAAGCAGTATATACTCTAAATTGCTGAGGCATCTCTCCAGCTCCAAATAGTTATAATTTCTAAAGATATTCTAAAATGACCAGCTGTTAAAAAAGTTTTTCGCATTCTACCAGCAATTTGTTTCCTCAGAGTATTCTTCAGGCTTTTTACTTAAAATTTCCATAAACATTTTGTTAGCAAAAAGTGGTAAGCTTTGATTCCTGCCTTTGAACTGACTGCATTTTTTTTGGCACACGTTTTAAACTCTGGTTATGGTCAGACAGGAGTTCTTTAGCACTTGGGAATTCCAGGTCATGGTTGGAAAGCTTTCTCTACTTCAGTGATCAATAGAGATTCTTCTGCTTTTAACTGGTAGTCTTCTGATACTCATTTTGTAGTGCCTGGTGTTTGATTCTAAGAAGTTTATCTCTGTGGACCTGATTTTATTGCTTTTCTATATTTAGAAGCCACGGTCAGTTCTGCTGCCAGGCTTATTTATTAAGGATAGATTGTTCCTGTGGAAGGATCTGAGCACGACACAGATTGTACATTCGCCCACTCTCTTTCTAGATTGACACAGGAAACCAGTCCCAGATAGCCTGAGCTACTTGTGTAGGAAAACAAAACCCGTAAAGAGCCCCTGAAGCACCGGCTCTCCACCTGTGGGTCACCTAAGTCCATCAGAGAACACAGATATTTCTATGGTGATTCATAACAATAGCAAAATCACACTTATGAATAGCAACAAAATCAATTTTATGGTTTGGAGTCACAATATGATTAAAGGGTCACACGATTAAAGGGTCACAGCATTAGAAAGGGTGAGAACCTCTGCCTTGGAGGTTGAGCACTGCTCTCATTTCAGTCACTTACAAATTTTCTATCAGATACTACAATGCACTCTTTCAACACAGCAAACACGCCTAAGCATCCTGACTAAAACGAGTGCCGAGTGATGCACATAAAACCCTGTTTATACAGGAGGGAAACTTAAAATAGAGAAGGTTTTTGCTACAAATAGGCAAGTAAGTTATATCTCTCAAGTCACAATGAATTTTACACTGTGAACAATGAGAGACTCCACAAAAAATGAAAAATATTGTCCATGATTGTGCCAATGCCATGTTGTTTTTGTTACTATAGCTCTGTAGTATAATTTGAGATTTGGGATAGTGATATCTAAAACGGTTCTTTTATTTTTTTTTCATTTTTAAATTATTATTATTTTTATTTACATTTCAAATGCTATCCCGAAAGTTCCCTATAGCCCCCCCCCGCCATTGCTCCCCTCCCCACCCACTCCCACTACTTGGCCCTGGCCTTCCCATGTGCTGGGTCATATAAAGTTTGCAAGACCAAGGGGCCTCTATTCCCAATGATGGCTGATTAGGCCATCTTCTGCTACATATGCAACTAGAGACACGAGCTC
>NC_034592.1:66089563-66134072 GCF_900095145.1 Mus pahari | reverse complement strand
CACCTGCACAGACTAGCCACTGAGGGACCCTGGACCCAGTATCACTCCCTCACCTGCTCCAGCAGACAGAACCCTCACAACTTTGCCCTGGCGAGGAAAGTGCCCAAATTTCTGGAGCCCAAAACAGGGTCTGTTCCAGAAATTAGGTTGCTTCTGTCTTTCCTGAAGCTGTGTAGCTTCTGTGGTCCACACTCTCGCCAGTGCAGACTGGAGCCTAAGCGAACTGGAGCAAAGATGGCTCTCCTGCCAGCTCAGGCCTTAAGACTCCTCCTGGGTGGACACCCCTCCTCGGGCGGGAAAGGCACTGGATGTCTGGAGCCAGAAATGGGATCTTTCCCAGAAGCTGTGTCGCTTCTGCAGGCTGCCCTCTCCCTGGCAGTGCACTCAAAACAGTTCTTTTATAATTCAAGTTTTTTTTTTTCTTTTTTAGTTATTTTGCTTTTATATTTGTGTTTCCATATCAAGCTGAAAATTGTCTTTTTAAGAGCTATGAATCATTGTGTTGGCCATACAATCATTGCTCAGGTTAACACTCAAGCTTTCTCAGAGTCTAGAATTAATTAAAGTAGATCGTACTAATGGGAGTTCAACAGTTGCCCACGCTGGTCATTTCATGTTGTCCAGCAAAAAGGGCTTATTTAAGGAAAAATAAACAAAATTGCACCTTTCTCAAGCTGTTTTTAAAAAAATCTCTTTTCTTCTCTCTTTCATAAATTATTTTCATTATTAGTTGTTTGCAAGTGTTGAATTCTTCTTCTTCTTAAAAGGACACTTCTTTAGATATCTCTGGAGATAGTAAGAATGCAAGCTAAATGTAAAAATATTAAATAATTCATAAATAAGCCATTAGGCATGAGAATAATGGGTATGAACAATAAATGTTGCAGTACTTCATAGCAAGATTTAGCATGAATAGATCAATGTGAGGACTGAGGGAAGGAGAACCTGTATCAGGCGTGTAATCATTCAGAACGAAGAACATTCTAGATAGTTAAAACAAACAGAGCGAAGCTACAAACACTAGACAGGAAGATTGAGGAAAGTATGGAGAGTTGGGGATCTCTGTGTGGTGTGAATTCAGAGTCGTGGAAAGTGTGATTCCAAGGTCCAGAGGTAGACACCGAGTGGGAGCTCCAGTGAAGTGCAGAATCTCAGGGCTTGTCCTAGACCCACCCAATCAAAACCCACGCTCGAACAATTCCTGTCGTTTCATGTGTACACCAATGACTCAGAAACACTGTTAGGTGATTGGTTCCCAAATGCTAGCCAGCTAGCAAACCAGGATCATTGTGGCTAAATAAAAATGTTGCAAGTGCTGATTGCTAAAGATAGAAATGCCTAGCACCCTCCCCTGGAGGTTTTTATTTAGTAACTTGAAGCCCAGTGCTTGGAACCAGTTTTCTCAGGTAATTAAAATGCACCATTGCCTGGGGCCCAGAACAAGCTCTCCCAACCCTGATCTGATCTGGTCCTAGGTCAATGCCTACCAACCTATGTCACACATTAGACTCACTTGGAGAGTTCTAAAACTTTGCTAGCTGGGCCCCAGTCAGAGAAACTGATCAGAACTGTGTGGGACTCAGGAATCTGTTTTTTAATGCTTCTCAGGTCATTTGCTTTATGGGGTCATGAGGACTGAGAAATACCACTTCCTCTTACATAAGTAGGTGAGATGGGGAGAAAAGAAGAGGGCCATGGGAACGTACGACTTCTTAAGTAGAGGAGATGTGTATGGGAAGATTACTTAGAGTACTTCTGTTGTGATGTTCGAGGTAGATATGGTGGCATGAGAGGAAGAGTGTAGAAACCTCTTGTAAGAATGTAATTGAAAACCCGGGAAACAGAAGTTAAAACACATGGGACTTTAGTGTACATGCAGCTGAAATGAGTGCCAGAGAAGAGATTATAGTAGAAGTGATGGTGAAGAAAATATGACTTTAGACACCAAGGAAGAAATGTGTTGATTAGGAAGAGAAAAAAATGTAGTCATGTGTACATGGTTATTTAAGGACAGAGAACCTCCTCCTCACATAAGATGAAGCCAGAGAAGAAAATGCAGATGGAAAATGAGACCTGTAATTTCTCTTTTGTAGATTGAACTAATAGAAAGGAATTTCATGAATTCTCCTTAACTGATGGGAATACTTGTCAGAAGGTGGGATGGAGTGGAAGAGATGGCTCAGCGGTTAAAAGTCCTGGACTCAGGCTGACTTCCTAGAACCCACATCCGACATCTCACACCTGGCTTACATTTCCCCACGGTTCTTCCCTACAAGGCTGGGTTTTGCTTTCTTTCTCAGACGGGACTCTCATGAAGTGAAATAGGTTTATCTGCTGTAATCTTGCACTGGTATATTCATACCTGGTGATTCAGCTATAATTGGATTCCTCCTTAGTCTGTTTGGGGCTGACTTTAGACTTCGGCTGAACTTGAGGATTATGAGTGCAGTCACATCTCCTTCAGCACCTTCACCGCAGCCCCTTGTCTTCCATCTGATGCTGAATTTTATCGCTGGGGTGGCTTCCTTCTAAGACCTTGTATATTATCTACACAATGGCTTCTGGGAAAATCCTGACATGGAGATTTTGCTTTCCGTGTAAATGAAAGTTATTTGAAAAGTTGTCAAACTCTTAGCCTGGGTTAGAAAATTCAATTTTAAGATACTCTCTCTTTTTTCTCTTTAATTTTCTTTTGTTTTTCTCTTCCCCTACTCCCTCCTTCCCTTCTCCCCCCCATTCCCCTGTGTGTGTGTGTGTGTGTGTGTGTGTGTGTGTGTGTGTGTGTGTGTGTGTAGGGGGCAGGTTGTATCTGCAGAGGACAGAAGTGTTTGTCAGATCCCTTGAAGTTGAACTTTAGAGTTGTGGTGGTGGTTGTGAACTGCCTGGCGTTAGTGCTGAGATACAAACTCAGGTTGTCTGGAAGATCTAGTTTTATTCTTAACCACTGAGATATATCTTTCCAGCCCCACAGGCAGTTTTAGAAGTTAAACACTAATAGTGTTCTATCTCTTTTAAATATAGCACTTTAAATCCTCTGTGTGATAGTGTATCTCCTCAATATTTCCCCTTGGCTTATAATAATTAAAATTCTTAAGACATGATCCTTTATAGAGAGGATTTGTTGATTCCTGGTGTACACGAAGCATCTTAAGATTTTGGGCTAAATTTATTACATGGGTCATCCTGGATTCCCTGGGTTCCCAGGCTTCAGTCCTATATTCTGAGAAGAGCTTCAAGGCTCTCCTCAGAAAGCACAGAGAAAAACTTTGGTGAGGGGACACACACTGACTGTGCGTGTGTGAGCGTGTGAGTGAGTGTGTGAGTGTGAGTGTGTGAGTGTGTGTGAGTGTGTGTGTATGTGTGAGTGTGTGTGTGTGCATGTGTGTGTATCCAATACACACTAGAGATTGAACCCAGAGTTTCATGAATCGTAAGCAGGTATCCCCCATCCCCATATTTGATAGAAACAAACCCATAGTAACATTTAACTGCAGAAGATAAGACAATTTATATGCTGTGAACAGCCACGGATTCTAATTATTACAAGGGTAGCCAGGCTATTTTGACTTAAATAATGTCTTCTTTTGGACAGGAGGATTCAGGGTTTCATACTGTCCTTGAACATCTGATTCTTCTTCCCTATCTTTCAAAGGCTAGGACCACAGACCAGGACCACTAATCCCTGCTTGTAATAGGTCTTAATATCACTTAAGGCAAGTCTGTCATTCTTCTGCTGTATTTCCACCAAAATATTTGCAAAATGTTTGTGTCACTTTGATTTTTCATATACAATTTAGCTTCTGGTTGTCAATCCATAAAACATTCATTACCTATTTGGCTAGTATCTTATCTGTTTTATAGGTATAGATGGTCAGAATGAGATTTTTTTTTTTTGAGACAGGGTTTCTCTGTATAGCCCTGGCTGTCCTGGAACTCACTTTGTAGACCAGGCTGGCCTCGAACTCAGAAATCTGCCTGCTTCTGCCTCCCGAGTGCTGGGATTAAAGGTGTGCACCACCACACCTTTTAGTCTTCTTTAGTGAATTTTATAGAGTTTTGGATCTTTCATGTATCCTATGTTAAGTTTATATGTATGTGTCTTATATTTTTGATGTTATCTCTTAAAATTGTATATTTCAACCATTTACTGTTAGTGTGTTGAAATACTTTGGCACATTATATGCAACTAACTTTAATAACTACCTATAGTTTCTTGTAGAATGTTGTAGACAGTTATAGCCCTTGAAAATAATGTCAGTTTTGTATATCTATTGTCTTTATTTCTTCTTGACTTCTTCATGGTTATAAAGAGATAGGATATGTACTTGTATCTGAATTTAGTTTAACAGGTACCTCTAATCATTCATTATTAGTTATGATTTTAGCTGGCAGTCAATAGTGTGGAGGTTGTCTTTGATCTAAGAGAGTAATCTAATATCTGGTATAAAACAGGTGCTTATTAAATAATTGCTGATTTAAATGCTGTTGTTCTCTGTAATTCATAGACATATGTTAAGTAAGAGCATCTCTGTCAGGCATAAAAAAAAATCTTAGAGTTATTTGCCTAAACTCAGTGTTATTAGAAACTGCAATCTGGTGCAACACAGTGAATTATCCAGAGGAGGTGTCAAGTTGAATATTTAAGAACCTTTCAAATCTCTGTCATATGCAAAAAGGAATTACTCCACTATTGGGGATAACAGATTTATCGTAGAATCGCTCTTTTTAAACGTCTGTTAATGCCAGACCCCTGGGTATGAGCACTGAAATGTTCAACATGTCATCTGGAAGCTAGGCTTCTCAGTGTCTGCCATCATAGACTGGGACTGGGCATAAGGAAGGGAGGTTCCACCACATTTGTAGTTTTCCTTGTGTGGATTGTAAGAGTGCACAGTTTAGACCACCCCAACTTTAAAGTCTCAGTTTCCTCCGGTGAGAGTGTAGACATAGGTTAGTTAGATTCCCTGTTCACATTTGTGGGGCTGTGTTCATGATGCCAACTGCTCTGATATCTCAGGGGGTTAACATCTCCTTCTGTCACGGACCCCCGAACTCTGACCAGCAGAGACGGGGAAGAACGACACAAATGCCAAGGCAGGTTCCAAACAGATTTCTTCTTTATCTCCCGGAACAGCTTTTATCCTTTCCCTCTCACAAACAGCTTTCTCTAACCCTCTCCCTGCTCCAACCAACCCCAACTCAACACTGCAACTCTTGCTCCAACTCTCGCCCACCTGAACTGTTTATAGCCTGCCCCCCCCCCCCCCCCA
Organism: Mus pahari; assembly: GCF_900095145.1. Lineage (NCBI taxonomy): Eukaryota > Metazoa > Chordata > Mammalia > Rodentia > Muridae > Mus > Mus pahari. The sequence continues at coordinate 66,128,802 of NC_034592.1, read as the reverse complement.
GCACTCTATCGCCTCCCTCTGGGGCACATCCTGTTTTTTCCCAGCTCCTTCCCAGCCTGGGGTGCATCCTGTTTTCAGTCCTCTGACCTGATCCCTTCCCCCTCTCCTGGATCCGTCAGAGTTCAGCCAGGGAGGCCAGTGATAGTCCAGTAACACAGCAGGCAGACAATCCACACAGGCTCAGCAGCTCAGGTTCTTACAAACAGGGACCACGGGGCTTGGCACACACGCTCCCCACATCCTTCCACATCATTTGGGATGCTGGTGGGATTCACTTCCTTGCAGCTCTAGGAGTGAAGACTTGTTTTCTCACTAGCTGCTCTGAGCATCACAGTGAACAGAGGAATACCACCTCTCTGTAGACACTTGATTAGCATCCTGTCTCCCTCCCTCCTAAGCCAGCTAGGGGGCATTCTGCCTTTAAGGGATTGCTTGATTAGATTAGGACCACCTGAAGTAATTGACTTAAAAGAAATGAAAACCCACCATGCTTGCTGACAGGAGTCTGGTATGGCTGTTCCCTGAGATGTTCTACCAGCACCTGACCAATACAGCCAACCATCAGACTGAGTCTGGGGACCACAATGAAAGAGCTAGGGGAAGGACTGAAGGAGCTGAAGGGGTTTGCAACCCCATAGGAAGAACAATATCAACTAGCTGGACAACCTAGAGCTCCCAGGGACTAAACTACCAACCAAAGAGCACACATGGAGAGACCCATGGCTCCAGATACATATATAGCAGAGGATGGCCTTATCTGACATCAGTGGGAGGGGAGGGAAGCTTGATGCCCCAGTGTAGGGGGATGCTACAGTGGTGAGGTGAGAGTGGGTAAGTGGGTGAAGGAGCAAAGAGGCAAGGGAGATGGAGGAGGGGAGATAGAATAGGGGTTTGGTGAAGGGGGATATCATTTGAAATGTGAATGAATAGAATGATTAATAATCATTCACAATTTAATCCACCACAAAATAATCCACCACAATTTATTTTTATTAGTTTATATTGTGTGTGTCTGTGTGGGGCTATGCACACATGTGTAGTACCTGCAGATGTCAGAGGCATTATATCCCCTGGAGCTGGTGGTATGGTTGGCTGGGAGCTGCCCAATGGGAGCCAAACTCAGGTCCTCTGTTGGGCAGCCAGAACTCTGAGCTGAGGGGACAGACATCTTGCCAGCCCCCTGACTTTTGATTTAATCAAAGCCAGGTGGATGAAGGCCTTGAGCTTACCTGCACAATTTATATATTAACCATATGATATAAAGATGACTTCCTTTAAATCTCATGTGCAGCCTATCTGCCCACATACAGGAGTGTGCATCCCAGCGGATAGAAGTCAGTGGAGCCTGCCATCGCTCCCACTGACTACATGCAGAACCCGGACTGATTGTCCTCTCCTCTATCAAGTGTTTCCTCCGAGTTGTCTGACATCATCTCAAATGCTAAATGCTACAAACCGACACCTTGCTTCTCAGGTACACCTAGAGACATTGTTCAGGGCAGAAGTTGGATAATTTAATGGATTTTTAATCAAGAAGTTTCTGGTTTCCACTGACTTTAACCTGCTAGGTTTCAGCTATATTCAAAGTCTTACATCTACAGTGGAAGGGGCAGGGGAGACAGAGACTTGGGAGGGGAGAAAGAAAGGGACAGAGGGAGACACAGAGACACAGAGACAGAGAGAGAAGAAACCACATTCATAATGTATTTCACAAGTTACCCCCAAACTTTACTATTTACCAACTTGCTGTTAGTGATAGGTCTAGCTAATACCTTATTATTTACATAATTGAATATTTAAAGTGCTTAATGGGACTGGAGAGATGGCTCAGCGGTTAAGAGCACTGACTACTCTTCCAGAGGTCCTGAGTTCAATTCCCAACAACCACATGGTAGCTCACAACCATCTGTCATGGGATCTGATACCCTCTTCTTGTGTGTGTCTGAAGACAGCTACAGTGTGCTGTAAATAAATAGTGTAAATAAATAAATAATATTTAAAAAAAATAAAGTGCTTAATGGTTCCTGCAGTGTCAGGAGAAAATGTCCAGAGCTTTTACTGTTATCCCTCAGAGGTGCGTTGATTGGTAACGCCTATTTACAGTAGCCGCTTGCAGTCCGACACAGTGTGAACTCATATGTCATATGGCCCTGATTCATGGGTAGCCTTCTGCAGTCCATAAGGAGTGAGTTCACATGTTGTACTTGCCGTATGTGTGGACAGATAAGCTAGGCTGGCTCCCTCCTAAATGATACAGGGTCAATTGATAGAGCTAGGAATTCCATCTGGGACCTTCTATACCAAGCTCTGTCATGCAGTTGCTTCTCAACCTTAGAAATGAGAAGAAATGAAAGCTTGCCGATAGGCTTCAAACTTTCCTAAAATAAGAGAGACAGAATTTGGAGATGTACGGCCTCATTATATGCCACTCTAAGCTGACTCCCAAGCATGAATCTGCCCTTGTCCTGCAGATTTATAAATAATTCTTTTTGAATTGATCTTATTTTTTACTATGCCCCATCACTTGTAATTTAGCATATGTTCCTTGTCGGCTTTGTGCTCTCCTTGGATTTTTATGAGGCCATAGATCTCCTTATTTATAGGAAGCAGCAAATGGAAAACATGCCTGTTAACAGATTTATTCAAGGGCTTCACAGTTGCCTGCTCTCATGTTATTCCTTAATCACATTTCATTGTCTGGAGGCAAATATTCTAACAAAAGAATGATGATAATATCCAGAATGGAAATATTCATGAGGCTTGGTGATGTCTGAGGATATTCTTCCGTGCAAGCAGCTTTGGGTAAGTTGACAGGCGTGATGGGAGATGCTATACAAACAATAGGTATAAGGTAATGTTTAAAAAAAAAATTGAAATGTCTATTCTCTCTCTCTCTCTCTCTCTCTCTCTCTCTCTCTCTCTCTCTCCCTCCATTGCTCTGTGTGTGTGTGTGTTCGTTCTTTCCTTCATACCTCTTTCTTTCTGGCTAGGTCTTGTTAAAATAGGCCCATAGAGCCTCAAAAATCATGATTATTCTATTTCTACTTCCGTACCCAGCTTTTAAAATTAAAGTATCCCGAATAACAAAATAGACACATTACATATTCAAATAGGTCTCAAGAATGTCCACTAAGAAAATAATTTTCCTTCTGATTTGTCACTAGTTTGGTGGTTAATGGTAAAAATTTGAAGATTAGGATTTTTTTCTAAAATGGGAACTCTATTGTCTAGTGACTGAAAAGGTAACCTGAACGTGTAGGAATAAGAATATGTGTAGGGCAGAGAGATGGCTCAGAGGTTAGGAACGATTACTGATTTTCCAAAGGACCTGAGTTCAACCCTCAGCGTCTACACTGGGTAGCTTACAAGTACTTGTAACTATAGCTCTAGTGGATCTGGTGCCCTTTTCTGGCCTCCGTGGGTGTGTTTGCATTGTGCACCTATAGGTACACACACACACACACACACACACACACACACACACACACAGACTTGCATGCATGCACCCTCGAACAGCATGTATGCATAGCTGTAACGTATTTAATAAAGAGTGCATGGGAAACAGCAGGCAGACACTCAGAAGAAAACCAGGCACTCTTTCCAGCCAAGCATCACGCTTGGACTGACACACCACGAATGACTGACAGTGATGAGCCATGTTTCTGGGAAGTGTCTACCCGGTTTTCCATAGGCTTGTCAGCCATTCCTTTCACGTCTCTGTGATCAAAATTCCAGAGACAACTTGAGGGGGCAAAGCTTTGACTTGGCTCACAGCTTTGGTGGACTTCAGTTTCTCATAGTGGGAAATGGAAGGCAGAGAGAGGGTAGTTCACCATGATGGGAATGGATGATGGAGACTGTCCATATCAGGGTAGACCTCTAAGCATAGTGAGAAGCTACAACCATGGCTGGATGTTCAAAAGCCTGTCCCAGTTGAGCTACTTAGGCCAAATGAGCCATACCTCCTAAGAATTCCATAGTTTTCCAAAATAATGCCACCAGTTGGAAACAGAGAGCTCAAAATGACCGTGACATACATTTTAGATTCAAACCATACAATTCTTCCCCTGGCCTCTAAAGTCTCTTACCAGTTTTAATGCTGCGTGTCTTAGACAGGGTTTCTATTCCTGCACAAAACATCATAACCAAGGAGCAAGTTGGGGAGGAAAGGGTTGATTCAGTTTATATTTCCACATTGCTGTTGATCACCAAAAGAAGTCAGGACTGGAACTCAAGCAGGTCAGGAAGCAGGAGTTGATGCAGAGGACATGGAGGGATGTTCTTTACTGGCTTGCTTCCCCTGTCTTGCTCAGCCTGCTCTCTTATAGAACTAAGGAGTACCAGCCTAGGGATGGCACCACCTGCAGTGGGCCCTCCCTCCTTGACCACTAATTGAGAAGATGCCCCACAGCTGGATCTCATGGAGGCATTTCCTCAACTAAAGCTCCTTTCTCTGTGATAACTCTAGCCTGTTTCAAGTTGACACATAAAACCAGCCAGTACACTGCTCAAAGTTAAAATCTCTTCTGTAACTAAGAGTAACCCATCTTTTTTAAAGGCAGGGTCTCACTCTGTAGCTCGGACATGCCTGGAGCTCACTATATAGACCAAGCTGGCTGTGAACTCATAAAGATTTGCCCATTTCTGCTTCCCAAATTCTGGGATTAAAGGTGTACCCTAACATTTAACCATATAAATGAAAGTTTAGAAATCAAGCCGAACCTGAGCTGGAGACTCGCTGGCTGGCTTTCACAGGCTGGAAAATTTCTATGTCAGCTGCTGGAGAGGAAGAGATGTCAACATTGTGAACCCTATAATCTATGACAGCTTACCTGCCAGGTATGATGTGCGACTTGTGTAATAGCACAGATGTTACGGGTATAACAGATATCGGTGTATCTGATTGGATCTGAAGCCCACTCCATGGGGAAAGTTAATTCACACTTTGTACTATAAACCTGGCCAAATTCCCATGGAAGGGGAAGTCATAGACTCCTGTACCCAAATACTGTAGTTTAGCCAAATGAACTTCATTTCAGTATGTTTATACCTATAAGCCAGGGCTACTCTTAGCTTTAATCAGAGAATCCTGTTTCCAGTGAATGGAGGTGAGTGTAGAAATTTATGACTGTATAAGGTGCTGAGAATAAGTCACACACACACACACACACACACACACACACACACACACACACANCACACACACACACACACACACACACACACACACACACACACATACACACACACACACACACACACACACACACACACGGCCTTTACATTCTTTTGTCTAAGTCATTGTGGAAAAGGAGCAGAAAAAAAAAGTAAGATCCAGGAAAGAGAAATGAGCATGACAGGGTGCCATCTCTGCCCTTTCCTGGGCCGGGCACAGTCACTGCAACTGCAAACTGAGCACCTGCAATGCCTGCACTGAGTCTGCACAATAATGGGTCTGGCAAAAGCCAGGCATGGGTGGAGGAGGTACTGTAGAGGCTCTACCCTTCACTGCTGAACTGTTGCTACATTTAAGGGACATGGCAGCAGTGTCAGTGGTAGGGATGGGGGTGGATATTCACTTCAGTTGTATACCTACTGAAGTCCACCAGGTTCAATCCAATGGCCACATAGATTGCCGTGGTTAAATGAAGTGATTCACAAAACAAATCTAAAGATCTTCAGTTTGGGAAAGGGAGAAGTAGGACTCCATAAGTGGGAGATAAGAGTTGATGGGAGGGAAGTAATGCTTATATGTGTGTATGAAATCATCATAAACAAACAATAACACAAGAAAAACCTGCTTGCAAAGCTTGGCTTGGCTGACAAGCAGGAACTTATATTTTAGGAGAGTTAGTACCATTCTCCTAATGATCCTAGAAGTGGTTCTATGTGATTTAAGTGTGCTGATGTGGCTCAAGCTGAACATAGGCTTTCCTATGGGAGATCTGAGGTTTTGGGGTATACCAGACAGAAGGTGTCTACATGACTAGCCCACAGTCAAAACTTACTGCACCAAGTCTCTACTGAGCTTCTCAGACACACATTTCATACTTGTCCTAATTCAGGAACTAGGTACATTCTGTTTGGCTCCACCTAAAGAGGAGTCCTGGAAGCATATACTTGGTTTTCTCTCACTTCCTTTTGTTGAGGTTGCATTGTATCCTCTCGCTATAATACATTTGCAGTGTGACTGCAAAAAAAGAGAAAGTTACAGAACTGTGATGTGGCGTAGCCAACAGTAAACATGTTTGTTATATAAAGAATGAAGAGGAGGAAAGTGTGGGCAAAAGCAAGTCCCAAACATGGGAGAGAAGACTTTAAATATTGTGACGCTATGTCTATCATTTGGGTCACGTGGTCACATCATCGGCCTTCCCAGTAGGCTCGAGGAACTCTGCCTTGTGGGTTGCTGTAAGAAACCCATGTTACCTCCTACTGAGGCTGGTTCTGCTCAGAGCCTGCACCTTTTCTCCTCACATATTTCATGCTGCTAGCATCTTGGACATTCTGGTGTCTCTACTTCACCTCAGGCTTGCCCTCACAGCTTTACACACATATCTTATAGGGGGTGCCCTGAAATGATTCCAAACCTAGCTACACATTGCCTGATCTCATAGATTTCTCCTTAAAAAACAAAACAAAACAAAAAACAAAAAACAAAAAACAAAAAACAAAAAACAAACTGTCTTGGTAGAAGCCTCCATAACCTCTTAACTCTAACACTATTCATGGCTACAGACCAGGGGAACATAAGCATGGCAGTTGTGCTGCTAACTGAGGCAGTAGTTATCTTCTCTCATCTTCGACTGCAGCAGTTTCTTGAGAGCTTGAAAGAATAAACCTGGGAGAAGCTTTTGCAGGTATGCCTGTAAGATTAGAAAAGCCAAGGGGTACTCCATTTTTACTTTTATTTTTATTAGATATTTTCTTCATTTACATTTCAAATGCTATCCCCGAAGCCCCCTATCCCCTCCCCCCTGTTCTGCTCCCCAACCCACCCACTCCTGCTTCCTGGCCCTGGCATTCCCCTGTACTGGGGCATATGATCTTCACAATACCAAGGGTTATTTTTTATTTTTTTGGATTCTCTATTTTTAAAGGGAAGTCTGTCAGGCTAGTTTGCAGCTTTATACCTCAGAGCCCTAATTCCAGAAATGCCCTCAAGGACTCTTTCCTACCGTCCCAGTGTAAACTGCTTGATGCATCTCTAATGTGTTATCCTTTTATATGATTACATTCACTGTCTTAACCTGTCAACGAGCATCTTTTCTATCTGCAGTGCTCATTTCTCACACCATTCTGGACTGCTTTAGCTTCTGATGCTTGCGGTGGGCCTGGCAGTAGGCAGCCGGCAGGAGCTGTGCCCCGGTCTGAACACTGTGCTCTTTTGAAATATCCTGAGCCATGTTAATATTAGTCCATTAATATTTAATTCAGTCTCATTCAAAGTTTTAGGTTATTGGCAAAATATTGACAAATCCATTGAATCATCTATAGCCAAAATGAATTAAGATCTTACTGTCTGCATTTTGATTGGCATTCTGGTCTGAATGCCCAACCGACATGTCCATTACTGTCTGTTTGTAATCTTTTTTTGGTTTTCACAACTCTACATTTACACATTTCCCCCTAATTTTGCCTACGAGCAAGCTCCTCAGGACTAGGAACCATGTGGTCATACTTAGTCTCAGCAGCAAACCTTCTCCTGGTACCAGTGTTCCGTGTTAGTTACGTTCACATCAGTGAAACAAAAATATCCAACAGAAACAACTCATGGGAAGAGGAAATTATTTTGGCACATGGTTTCAGAGAACTTCAGCCCACAAGGGCAGGAAAGGCATGGCAGACCGTCTCAGCTCAGGGCAGCCTTAACCTGTGATGGAAGTTGTTCACATTACAGAAGACTAGAAGGCAAAGGCTGAGGTCAGAACAGGGGGCTTGCTTGCTTATGACTGTCAAAGGTGCAACACCCGTGAGCTACAGCTGCCAATGAGAGCTCAACTCCCAAAGGTTCCAGACCATTCCAAAATAGTGCTGTCTCTTGGGTACCAAGTGTCCCACACATGAGCCTGTGGGAGGAGCCTTGTGTTCAAATGGTAGCAAGCATAATTCATTCTGTGGTCTTCACTTGTGCCTATTTCTTAGCTATGGTTTGGAAGACAGCTTGCCACTATAGAATTAAGAGGCATGGTGGCTTGAACTGCACACCTCCAAAAGATATGGTGACATCCACACTTTGGAATTAATGAATGTGATCTTATTGGAGACCTCTTTGCAGATTTCATCAGGTAAAATGAAGTTATACTGGATTGAGGGAGACACTACATCCAATGATTAGAGCCATTAGTAGGTCATGTGAAGACACAGCAACTCCCAGGAAGAAGACCATGCAATAGAAAAGAGAAAGATTGTAGCAATGCTGTTTAAGGGCAAGGAATGCCAATGGTTGCCAACAAACATCAGAATCTTGGAGAGGAACTCAGAGCAGAGTCTCCTGTAGAGCTCCCGGAGGAAGCTGATTTGATTTTGGAGTTCTAGCCGGTCAAATGCTAGGATTAAAAGTATGTGCCATTATATACCTGTGCTAGGCATTTTAATCTCTTTGGAATCAGTCCATACAGTTAGTTGGTGGCACTTGGTGGTGATATGACAAATGCATGATTTTCAATCCCCATCAACCAAGAGCATCAAAATAAGCTCATGTTTATGGATAACATAAACATGATGGATAACACTGTCATGCTTTAAGCCGTTATCAGCACCCAGCTTTTTGGTAAAAATAATAGTCTATAGTGGATTTAAATATCTTAACTCTACACATTATTATATTACTCCACTTTTGTGCTGAGTCTGATGTGAAGAAAGAAGAATGTAAGTGACTTAGATACTTGAGTAAGATGTGGGATAGAGACTGGAAAGAAAGTCCACAAAATTTCAGGGGGATGCTTTGCTGCTCACGGTTTTAGAGTTTCAACCGGTTTAGATATTATTCTAAATTATTTGCACATAGTAAAGGATATGTTATTACACCTTGAACCTACCATAACTAAGATTTAGGCACAGTGCTTTGTGGACCTCCTTCAGTTTTGAAGAATATAGTCATTGCCCTAAAAATACTGCATTGAACCACTTATGAGGTGACTTGATGGTTGTCAGTTTTGAATGAGAACTATACAAAACTTTAAGTAGGTCCATGATTGTGAGGCATGTAGACCATGCCACCAAAGGAACCAGAATGGAACTGGTGTAGTAGACCATGCTCAAACCCCAGAAATCTCAAAACTTGAGACCAGTAGGAGTACAACTAGCTCCATCCCTTTTTCTGTGCCTGCCTTGGAGCAAGCACACAGGCAAGCCCCAATCAGGTGGTTGAAAGCAGTCAGTCACAGGCACTCAGCAACTGGAATACCTCTCCATGCTAATGAGGCATCTCAGTAACCTTAGCCTTCAGCCAATGACCTTTTCCCTGCTTGGATAATATCACTCCCTTTTCCCAAACTATATAACCTTTGGTTCATCCCAAATGAAAGGTATGCGTTCAAACCTACCCCAAATAAAGAAATATGAGCAAGCTAAGATCATCTCAGAGAGCTTCTTCATTAAAGATCATCCAAAAAAGGCCTTCACCTGAAAGATCCACAACACTAAGACTCTCCAAGAAGTGGCCCTCCATCCCCCAACCAGACTGGAATCCTGCCCTTTTCTGATCCTGCTTCACCTCTCCTGGACTGGTGGGCAGCAGTGTCTGACACCCTGAAGAGAACTGGTGGCCCTCGGACGACACCTGTTCTGGACTTCTCCCTATTCTCTTGAGCCAGTACCAGTAGTGTCTGATTACCCCGAGAGGAGAGCCAGAACCTGGAACCATGTACGGTGTGAACTTTGAATCTTGAGTAGACTCAATGTAGAGGTAGACAAGGACTCCATATAGTATTTGGGAAGCACAAGACAAGTCTTTATTATGGACGGTTAAGATTTTGGAACAAGACTGTGTGTTACAAAACTAGAAGCCACTAATGATACACCACTGAGAATGCTAGAAAAGAGAGAGAGAGAGAGAGAGAGAGAGAGAGAGAGAGAGAGAGAGAGAGAGAGAGAGAGNGAGAGAGAGAGAGAGAGAGAGAGAGAGAGAGAGAGAGAGAGAGAGAGAGAGACCGAGAGCAAGTGTGAGTGCACCGAGTGATCAGATGATTGTTATAGTCTGCTGGATTGCTAAGTTTGGAAGAGCATAGTGACCATTCATTGTAAAATAAAAAAGGTCTATTGGGACCCAAAGAATTTGAAGTGGTGCACCAAGTTATTTCAATAGAACTGATATTACTTATTTTTCCACTTCACAGGAAATTATTCCAAAGATTGGTTTACTTCATCTGTGGTATCAAACGTTGGTGGCTAACTTGCTGTGCTCCTTCTGAGGTAGCCCCGAAGAACACTGGAGGTGGGATACTCCCAGGCATCAGAAGTATGAACTTTAGAACGATTTGTTATTATCTACGCAAGAGAACTGGGATGAAGTAACAGTATGCTTCCCAGAGGGTGACTTACAGCTTGGATTAGAGGGACTAGATTGGGTAACACTTTAGGATGGAGGGCCAGAACAACTATGAAAGAGGGATAGGCCAGATCTTTGAGTGCATGTGGTTCTTTCTTGTGTTTTTGCCTGTTGCTATGATCCAACCCAGAACAAAGCCAGGTAGATAGAAAGACTGTCTGGTGGAAGTCGCGTCCTGTGTTCAGCCATATAGTGCTTACACAATAAGTTGATAGATCAGCAATGGTCGTAGAGATGCAGACAGTATAATACATCCTTTGCCATGGCTAGTCTAGCTACTGTGATGTTTAACACTGGATTTGTCAAAGAGCAGTGCTAAACTCCTGTCTTGTTATTACACCTCAAGGAGATCATCCCTTGGCAGCAAGTATCAACCCTTAACTTCAATCTTCATGCTTCCTTCCATCTTGGTTTGAATTAATATTTTCTCTAAATATGAAAGCCCTTCCCTACTAAAGAATAGGGCTTCTGTGCTACCACCATACTTATAAAACTTAAGATTTACAAAAGCAATAATGTATGATACCATCCAAAATTCAGCGAATGGTTTTATAAAGATGTACAAGTTAGAGTGTGGTTAAAAAGTCATTTGGAGCCTGTATTTTTATAATACCACATAGAAACAAGCAAACAAATGATTAAAGTTTTGATGAGGATTGACCAATGCCCTTCACTATCACTTCAACCACTGATGATTAGTACTGTTCTCATGGTCAAGAAAATCCTGAACCAGGAACCAAGATAGGAAGCAGAACTGGTCCATTTCACCTTCACTCCCTGAGGTGCAGCTAGAGAACTCTTGTCTTCTTCTCTTGACTGTTTAGCTTAGCTCTATTGGAAGAGTACTTTTACTTAGCTGTGGAGAGCTTTTGGAGCTGATTCTAGAAACTTGTCAGGAATTTGACTCTGGGTCAGGACACGGAAGTAGGCTTCAGGTAGGAATTCAGTACATGGAAGTAAGCTCAGTCAGGAATCTGATTTTGGACTACAAAATGTAGGCTTCAGGCAAGAATATGACTTTGGGCTAGGACGGGAAAGTAGGCTCAGATATCTTGGTCATCCTGATAAGCCCCTAGGAACTGATTACTGGATTTTGTTTATTACCTTGCTTGTTCCTTGACTATTTTTTAGTGCTTTGTTTGTTCCTTAACCTAGAACTGATCTTATTATCTGCATGTCATTAAAATGGTATAAAAGCAGATGGGGAAAAGATAAACTTGCTTCAGCCTCAGAACTGGCTGGGGTCATGCTATAGTGTTGTCTAATTGCCTTTTTTCTTTTTAATTCTCCCTCCCTCCCTCACTGGAGAACCTGTTGACTGACTGAGCTGGCTTGGTCACTTAGGGTTATAGAACGAGTCCATTGAGCTTGGAGTTCTGAGTTAAAAGAGTTAAAGAGTACCTCTAGCATTGTTTGGGTTCTTCATGCCTGCAGACAAGCAGTAAAAGAAGGGTGTTACTATATTCATGTTGAAATGAGCCTAATTGTTGAACTCTTGCTATGTTCATTGCTTTTCAACTTCCAGTAATAGAGTCAAAGTAGCAATTAGTGTCCATAGTGAAGCATAATAATATATAGTCAAATTTATAACAAGTATCATAATATAGTCAAATTGATATTAAGCTTATGTCAAATAAATTTGTAGGGCAGGGAAAGCAACTAGAATAAGTATTCTTTTGTTGTTTTTCTGATAGACGGTGGATAACGTTCCAAGATGTTTTCTTTTGGAGACAACTATACTGAATTTCATTGAAAGGAAATTTGTAGTAAGAAGAAACAAATTTCTCACATTTCCAAATTCCAATAAGCAGTTTGGGCTTAAGTTTAATTCTTTCTGTATTTATGTTTCTGAAATTAAAAATATATGAATTCAAATAAAAAATATCTTTTGGTGTTCACTATGGAGAACATTTGGTATTTGGTATTCATAAAAATATAATTATTTTCACTTGAGCAACAAATGACTAATTATTGAGTGTTTGTTAATAAATGAGAAACTGGGACATAGGAAAATTGAGTTGCCTTCATGGAGACAGAGATGTGGTACTTTTTTAAAAAAAGAAATTTTAACTCATGACTCTGGTTCTAAAATAAATACTTATATTTTGATTATTTTTGAGTAAGACAAGCTTATAAAAAATTCTTAAAATGGTTGGGAAGCTCTAAATAAAAGGACTTTATGTTCATTCTGCTATTTTCAATGTTCGGAATAGTCATATTTCTACACTTTTCTCTTTGATGTATACATATATCTGTAAGATATTATTGTTATTTTTGTGTTTCTGTTAATGACTTGGTATTTGAGAGGAAATGTTAAGATTGTTTCACATTTACATGGATTAACAATTCATTTTTATTTTAATTCTAATTTATACTGTTCTTTCAAACTGTGAATTAATCAATAAATAGTCACTTAACTAAGGCCTTAAATGTATGAAATTAACTTTGACAAATAATTTATGAATTAAAAAATGATCTCTAATTATCATGGTGAAATGAGTATGTAAAATGTATATTCTTTGTTTTTTATTGTGCAAAGTTTTACCAAAGTTTGTAGACCAATACTTTTTACAAATTGAATTGTTAGAAAAGTCTCTAAACTAGTAACAATATCGGATATTGATGTCTAAAAACAATTGTACGGTAGCAAATATAAAAAAATAAATTTCAATAAACTTAGCTAGAAATGAAACTTTCTATTTTGGCATAATAATATAAATGAGACACTAGAGGGCGATCTACCTCTACCGTGATTCAGGACAGAGCCAGCGTCTTCTTGAGCAAGGACTGTAGATGAAGATGTGTAGGTTTCAGGAAAATTAGAATTTTCACCCAGCATGTCAATAGCACTGGGCTCAGCAGGACTTCTATGCTCTAGGTTAAAATTTTCACTAGAGACGATTTAAGTTCTTTAATGACTAAGACACAATTAAAGTCTCAAGAATGCTCATTTGATTCAAGGAATTGGAGTTATAATATCATTATTTGCCCTGTATTACATAATGCCATTTTACTTGACTATATCACTGCTGTGTAATATTGGGATGGAGGTGGGTGATTATCAGAATACTGATTCAGGCATTTTACCCCTTCCCTGTGCCCATGTACATTAAATCCACAGGGGAGGCCCCAAAATGTTTTTGGATCTAGTATGTGTTACTCTAATGTCCCTCGGTGCTGAATTTGACATTTAGGAGTGTGATGTTAATGAACATATTCCAACACTTATTTCTGAGCCCTTTTCTCCTTGGGCCATCGGTGGAGGGAGAGAAGACTCCAATGAGATGGGATTTCATTTAGCACAGAGGCCAATTTTGTTTATCAGGTTTTTAAAATCTGAAGTCTATGTCACTTCAGCTATTGCATTCTTAACTCTAAGTAATTACAAAATTTCCCTATTGTCTCACAGCAAGCAGCTTTATTTTTTATTTTTATTTGTTTGTTTGTTTTTGTTTTTGAGGCAGGGTTTCTCTGTGTAGCCCTGACTGTCCTAGAACTGACTCTGTAGACCAGCCTGGCCTTGAACTAAGAGATTCCTGCTTCTCAAGGGCTGGAATTAAAGGTGGGTGCCACCACTGTCCGGCTTCGTAACTAGCAGCTTTATCTATTGTCTGTGTATTAAAATCTAGGGTATTTTGTAAAATCTAGGCAGCAAATACCTTTCGTGAACATTAGTTTGTGATTGAATGATTATTGTCCCGTGGGTTTGGTTTATTGAAACCAACCAACCAACCAACCAACCAACCAACCAACCAACCAACCAACCCTCCCCCGCTCCCCCAACCATGTAATCCCTGCATTGCGTCGCTCATTACAGCTGGGATTGTTTTCTTGAATATAGGTTTAGCTACGGAAGCTGACCAAAGGATACAAAGTGTCCTTGTCAGTACCATCACCGGTTGGTGACAACGTTAGATTTTGGTTTGAGTCTAGTCTGCCAAGTAAATACTCAGTTCTTCAAACAACTCAAGTTCTGCTTTTCTCCTTCCCTGAAGACGGTAGTTGCCGATGAACGTTGAAGCCAGCAGAGGGGGCTGTGCCACCAGCTGCCTCCTGTTCACGAGTCTTCCTTTCTGCATCCTCCTTGCAGTGTTTTACCCATCTATCTCTAAGGCCGCACTCTGCTGCCAACTTTTGCATCATATCCTTTATTCTGTAGCAATAGTCCTTTACATTTATATAGCACTTTTGCCGCGCATTATGCGTCTTCAGAGTTTTCGTTCGGTTCTTCTAAATCTGGGCTTATTATCTGACTCCAGGAACTGGACTTCCATATTAGGAAAGAGGGTCACTGCTCCCTGATCTCAGAGAAGCACACATTGGCGTCTTTTTAGCCTATAAGTCGATGCTTTATCAAAACGTAGTATGGCACTTAGTCCACTAGAACCACACAGTGTTTGTTATACACACATAGCCTGCCAATTGCAAGGTTTTTTTTTTGTTTTTGTTTTTTTTGTTTTTTTTTTTTTTAATAGGTCTGGGCTGAGAGCTGAAGGTCTTCAAACAATTGCCCCAGACAGAAACTCAGTTTCTTAGAGCAGAGTCTCTCAAAAGTGAGTGAACTTGACCTGCACACACTCAGTTATTATTTTGGTCCTTCATTACTTTTTCTCAGTAGATAAATTGGGACTCCTCCCCCCTCCTTGCTCTTCTGCTTAACTTGTGTTGTCAAGGACAGACAGACCAGACTGATTTTGATAGTTAATTAGCTTCCTACGTAACGGACATGGAAAAGCTGCTTGATCTACACATATCTTTTATGCAATCTGGAATAGATGATTCTAGAACTGTCTCCACCTAGTATGACTTATTCTTCATGGTGTCCGTATTTTAAGTGGTACCATGATACTAGACTTAATTTTTTTTTTTCTAGTCTTTTCAGAAAACAAGATGGCAGGTCTTTCTCCAAGTGATCTTGTTCCATCTCTGCAGAGCTACAAATCTACCTCAGTAGAAGACAAATTGAATTCTGCAAGTTTTGGGCACATTGTAAAGCAATATAAAAAAGTAAAGACCCCACAGGAACTATGACAGATTACAGATGGTTATGTAGAGCCCTAAATTTTAAAAAATTCCCCNAAACCTGTTCCCTAGATCATTAGGAATGTGGCTAGTAAAGAGCCTTTGTTCTTTTAGGGCAGCTGAAGGTCTTCTGTTCCTCCACCTGACAGCTAGCTAGGCAATTATCTCAGTTGCCCCAGCNAGGCACCCATCTTCCTATGTTTGAGACTGAAAGAAAATTCAAAGGCTCAAGGCCGAACACTGCAAAAAGACATAGTCCAGACTTTACGGAGCCCACCCGGCCGCTAAGACTAACAAGACCATGAAGATAAGGGAAAGGAGTGCCGGAGCCAGCTGGGGCTGTCAAGGTTAGCTCATAAACTCTGCCAAGGAGGCATCTCACCCCGGTTCACTCAGGGTCACACACTGACCAGAGGTGCCCCAGACTAGGCCCCCGGCCTCTGGAATTCTGCCACTCCGGCTGGCTGTACTATCTTGTTGNATTGTATGTTCAAATGAGCCAATCACTTGTGGCTGCACCAACTCTCCTGCCCCCCCCCGCAACCCTAACCCTACAAAAACCCCTTACTTCTGAGGGACTGGGTCGACTCCTCTGTCTCCTGCGTGAGATACGAGTTGGCCCGAGGCCTCGTTAAATAAAAGTACCTCATGTGAATTACAGCAAGGTGTGTAAAAGGTGTATCTCGAATTTCTGGGGACCCAAGAGAGTTCCGGACCAGAGGGAGTTCCTCCTTTCGGGGTCTTACAGTTACAGGTGCCAAGAAATGAGATGCTCTGGGAAGATGTGCCACCTAATCTCATCATACTCTACTGAGAAGAGACCAGAAACAAATCCTGCTCTTAAGAGTCAGTCGTCTATCTGGGTAGAATGCTGTCTCACTATGGTACCTTGTTTGGGGTGCAACACCCTGGTAAAGCCAGTAAGAGCAAGGCTCATCTCACATGGCTGCTGCCCTTAAAAACTTCATGGAGAGGGATCGTCGTTCTGGCAGATCTGACAATGCTGATCTTTAACTGGATAGGTTTACAGTGCTAATACAGTTAGACTCTGCGGTATGGTCAACTTTACAAACACAAAACACTGAAACCCAAACCCAAATCTGCAAAGAAATCCAAGTGCCAATTTTTTAAATGTTACCCACAATTCATGATAAGAATCAGAATCCACGTCTCTGTGATGAACTACTTGGGGTCCAGTCTTATTAACAGAATGCCTACTAGCTAAATGATTTTTTTCTCAAAACGTTTTGTAGTTACTATCAGTTAGAAGAAACCTTACTGCATTTATTTATTTTTATTTATGTGGGGTAGCTTGCAGAAGTCAGTTTGATCCATCTACAATGTGAGTCTCAGGGATCAAACTCAGGTCATTAGGCTTGGCTGCAATCACCATTATCTGTTGAGCCATCTTGTTTGCCCAGCACTGTTAGTGTTGAGGCCTCAGTTAAACTGTTTTAGCTAATCAGTTGTATTCTGCTTAGTACATTTCCCCCAGCTATATCTGGCCTTTAACTGGGCTACACTGAACTTTCGGTGACAGGGGAGACTCTCCTTTGCAAGTGATTTTGCTCACTGGTGATCAACCAAAACGATAGATATTCTTGTCAACTGCGAAGACGAGTGGCTGTAGTTTTCTTTTGCCATTATACTCTCTTATTTATATTTTATATCCACACAGCGTCTACCAGAGGTTTTTTTTTTCAACCAAAACATAATGTCTTATTTTCTAAAGAGGGAAGATATGAATCACCAATTCAGCCTACTTAGAGGAAGAAAATTTACTTCAGGCAAGTTCTTTCCTACAGTTTGCTTTTAACATGGATAGTAATTTGCCTTGCCAGGGAAAACTACGTAAAGCACACCACTTACCTATGGAGTAAGAAGCCTGCAGAACTGCCACTCTCATGTCCTTTCATGCTACGGATGCTAAACATGTTGCACTTGGCATCTTTATCATGTTGGAGGAAGCAGAAATGCTTTATTCCATTCCCAGTGGCTGTACTGTCCAGTGCTATGATTTATCTCTAGAATGCGTTCTGATTTGCTCAGTCCAGAGCCTATTTCTGTTCAAAGTCTGGATTTCCCTGGTCTTGTGTTGGTTGTAAGTGTGTGGGGAAAGAAGAGAACCTTGTGTAAGTCACCCTGAACCTTTAGGCTCCTCCTCGACACAACTAACCATCCGCACACTTCTCTGAAGCAAGTTTCGTCCCTCAGAGAGATTAAATCCCACAGGAAAGAGGAGGCCTCAGGAACACCAGAAAATCTGTCAGAGCCTTCCTAGTTTAGGGGATAATTCCAAAGCATGTAGCACACCCTGGAAGGCACAAAGCAGACACGTGTTGTGTTGTAATGTTGCTAGAATTGTTTACTATATGGAAGTGTGTCAAATGGAGAATTCCCCAGATCGGTTACATTGAGCAGTATTTGAGTGAAACAAAACTTGATTAATAAAACAGGCAATGGAGGAGCAAGACAGATTCAGAGAGCTACAACCACCGATGGAACATGAGAAGAGGATCAAGACACAGAGCAACTTGATTGGCCATAGCTAATTTATTAGTCATTGGATAAAGCTTAGGTAGTTGTTTTTCATTAGGTAATTGTCTGCAGTGTCTTGAGTGACAACTGAAGTCCAGTTACGGGGATAAAACTCTATTGATTTGGTATGGTGGGCCCACCACAGGTACCTAGTCTTAATGCATACTTCCTCACAAAACTTTATTTAATCATTCTTTGTAGCAGACTTTTCCCCCAGTTAATTTAAGTATTAATACAACAAGAAGCCTGTGATTGGACAGGGAAAAGGGAGGTGGAGCTAAGAGTTTCAGGGACAGGGACAGGAAGAGAGGAGAGGGGAAGGAAAGAAGATGGAGGAAGAGGAAGACGATCCAGATTCCACGTGGCTTTAAATAGCTACAGGTAGCTATGAATATCATATGAGGGATGGATAATTACAGGAAAAATTGTCTTATCTAGGTGGGCAATTTATATCAATGTTAATTTGCTCTGAGTAAATTGTGTGGACGTTTTGTGGGGTGAGAATTTACTGGTACTAATCTGACTTATGAATTACAAGCCTCTAGAGTTTTGATTTTACTGGATTACTAGGATTTGGGACCGCTGACTACAGGGGGTCACTGGGGCCTGAGAGTAGCTGGGTGTAGCACGGGATGGTGCAGTTTTAAATATTTCCTGCAACAATTCTCCCCCTTGGGTTATCCTCTTAAGTTAGAGTTTGGCCAAACTCTTGGCATCTGTGCCACTGTAAATAACCATGATATTAGATATAGTTCAAAAAGCCATTCATAATTTATAGCACCCTTATGTCCACACATTTCAGTTCTTGTCATTCTATACAATGAGAGACCATTTAGCAGATGGCTGCACGCAGACATTTGAGCATGAGAAGATAGCGCCAGGAGGGCTACCACTGCATCTCTTAGGAAAAGAACAGCAACAATTTGGCATATGATTCCCAGTCAAGGCCTGCAGAAAATAAGTTCATTAAAATTGAATGATTAGATGATGACTGATACTCATTTTTGTTTCTTGTAATGGAGAATGTTCATTGCTCAATGTCTTTATTTCATGCAACAAAAGTGTAACTGCCACGACCACTCGCTGTACAGCCTCTGAACTAACATCCCACAGCTACTACTTCATAATAGATGGAGAAGAGTGTCTCAAAGACTGGCTATCACATTAGCCCGGTAAATGAATGAAAGCCATGTAAGCGAGGACAAGTCAGGAGCGGGAAGAGTCTCGGGATGGCAGAGCTGTGATATTTCATCTTGGGTCATCTACATGTGAGGTAAACTTTTCCTCTGTGTACCTGTGGTGGTTGAATATGCTTAGTCCATTGAGTGGCACTATTAGGAGGTGTAACAAGATTGGAGTAGATGTGGCTGGCCATGGTGGAGGATGTGTGTCACTGTTGAGGTGGGCTTTGCTCTGCCCTGTGTGGAAGAGAGAGCCTCTTCCTAGCTTCCTGCCGAAGATAGTTTCCTCCTGGTTGCCCTAGGATCAAGATGTACAACTCTCGGCCATCCAGCACCATGCCTTCAGGTGGCCATGCTTCCTACCATGATGATAATGGATTGAACATCTGAAACTTTTAAGCTAGCCCCAGTTAAATGTTGTCCTTGGCCATGGTGTCTCTTCCCAACACTGAAAACCCTAATTAAGATAGAAGTTGGAACCATGCACTGGGGTACTGGTGTGATGGCCCTGACTATACTTTGTTTGGAGGAATGTGGATTTTGAAACTTTGGGTTTGGAAAGCAGTAGAATGCTATAAATTCAGCTTAATGGGCCATCGTAGTAGGAATATGGAAGACATTGGTGTTGAGGGTAATTTGAACTCTGGGGGACTGGCTCAAGAGGTTTCAAAGAAAAATGTTAGTATATGGCCTACAGACTATTTTAGTGATATTTTGGTGAAGAATGTGACTGCCTTTTGCCCTTGTCTGAAGAGTCCACCTGAAGCTAAGGTAAAGAGATTTCGATTAATTGCATTAACAAAGGAAGTCTCAAAAAAGCTTAGTTTAGACTTTATCCTGTGATCAAGCATAGCAATCTGAGAAAGGAAAAATAAAAAAATATGTATGCTTCAAGTATTAAAGGGGCACCAGGATATACAATGGGGCTTAATCCTATCTCCAAGGAGATGTAACGGATTAAGGGAGTGGTAATCTCAGGGCAGGATCCTACCCAGGTAAGTTTATTGTTTATGTGTTTACAGTTGGACAGGAAGAGTTATATTATGTTAGGTGATATTATGACCTGGCTATTGTTTTCATTTGGACCTAAGAAGATATGATTATATGTCAGATTGACAAGGGATGGATTGTGATGGCTATTCTTGGTTGTCAACTTGGCTATCTCTGGAATGAACTACAATCCATAAATAGAGGGCACATGTGTGGTCCAGATCTTGAGGCTGGAATACACAGGCTTCTTGAGGCATAGTGACCATGAAAACGTTAGGTACGGGCATGGTGGTATGCGACTTTAATCCCAGGAGACCCATGAAAGCAGATCTCTGAGTTCAAAGCCAGCCTGGTAAAGAGCAAGGTCCAGGTAAAGAAAGGCTTAGGTCTAGGCACGGTGGTACAGGCCTTTAATCCCAGCATTCAGAAGACAGAACCATGTAGATCTCTGAGTTCAAGGTCAGTCTACAGAGCAAGTTCCAGGACAGCAAAGCTTAGGCAATGAAGGAGTTGGAAAAGAGAAAGCTGGTGATGTTGTAATAGTACAAGAGGGGCCATGTTCCAGCTCTAGCAAGTAGCAGAGCTCAGCAGCTTTGGCCATGTGGCTTTGGCTTTAGAGTCAAGAGTAGAAGGGGTTTCTGGAACAATTGATGCTGGTTAGCTGGAGCTAAGAAATTAGTGGTGATGAAGAAGAGACCAGCATCACTGACGTGAAATCTTCTGGGAAGTGTTTTCTGAAAGCACAAAGAAACTGTGTTTCAGGGATAACCAAGTTTGTACCTCATGCTGAAGCTGGACATGGTAATGTAGGAATCACCCAGGTGGTACTGGTTTTGAAGGCATGAAGGGGTCGTGGAGAGCTGCTGAGGCTTGGCACTGTGAGAGGCCAGGAAAGACCATTAGTAAAGGTACAGCCTCAATTGTAGTTCACAACCTAGGACTAAAGAGATCATGCAAAGATATTGAGGCTTGATACCATGAAGGGAGTCTATGAGAAGCTATTAGTGAAGCCTAGTTTGAGCAGAAGACTCCTGCATATGGGAGATGCCGATACCATTGGATGACCAACAAAAATAGCAGCAGCCGTGTAGTGGAGTCAACCAGAACCTAGAGTGCTACAGAGGGCAGATCTGGAGAAGTGACCCAAGCCCTTTGGGGGCATCCCAGACATTGGAACAAGAAGCTGTGAAGTTGAAGTTGCCTTGGAGACTCCCAGAGTTCCCAGAGCCATGGGATATCTGCTGAGGAAAGCTGCTAACAGGAAGTGGAACCATTCCAAGAGAAAGAAGTGTGTTGACATTATCAAAGCTGAAAGGAGTTGGACATCAGCAATGGAGATACAGAGTTTGGGGTTTGCCCAGCTATTTTTTGGTCTTGCCTTGGTCTAGTATTTTTTCACTATAACTTTTTGGAGTGGTATATATATATATATATATTACCATATGTCAGAAGTAGAAGTATGTGCTCTGCTTTTTTATTTTGAATTTATAGGGATTACAGTTAAGAGATTGCATGAATCTCAGAAGAGACTTTAAACTTTTTTTTTTTTTTTGTTTTTTCAAGACAGGGTTTTACTCTATAGCCCTGACTGTCCTGGAACTCACTTGGTAGACCAGGCTGGCCTCTAACTCAGAAATCCACCTGCCTCTGCCTCCTGAGTGCTGGGATTAAAGGCGTGAGCCACCACGCCCTACTGACTTTGAACTTTTAACATTGTTGAGACTGTTATAGACTATGGGATTTTTGAAGTTAGACTAAATGTGTTTTGCATTATGCTATGGTTAGGTATTAAACCATAGACTCATGAGTTTAAACAAGCCTATGGGGGCCAGGGAGGGGGATGTGGTGGTTTGAATATGCTTGGCCCAGGGAGTGGCACTCTTTGGAGGTGTGGCAATATTGGAGTAGATGTGGCCTTGTTGGAGGATGTATGTAATTGTGGGGATGGGCTTTGAGATCCTTTGCTCAAGCTCTACTGAGTGTGGAAGAGAGAGCCTCTTCCTGACTGCCTACTTGTACTGGCTAATTTTGTGTCAACTTGACACAGCTGGAGTTATCACAGAGAAAGGAGCTTCAGTTGGGGAAATGCCTCCACTGAATCCAGCTGTAAGGCATTTTCTCAATTAGTGATCAAGGGGGGAGGTCTCCTTGTGGGTGGTGCCATCTCTGGGCTGGTAGTCTTGGTTCTATAAGANAGNANGCTGAGCAAGCCGGTAAAGAACATCCCTCCATGTCCTCTGCATCAGCTCCTGCTCCCTGACCTGCTTGAGTTCCAGTCCTGACTTCTTTTAGTGATGAACAACAATGTGGAAATGTAAGCTGAATAAACCCTTTCCTCCCCAACTGCTTCTTGGTCGTGATGTTTGTGCAGGAATAGAAACCCTGAGTAAGACACTGCTGATGCCAGTTTTCTCCTAGTTGCCTTAGGATCAAGATGTAGAACTCTTGGCTCTTCCAGCACCATATCTGCCTGCAAACTTCTGTACTTCCCACCATGCTGATAATGAATTGAACCCCTGGCACTGTAAGCTATCCCCAATTCAATGCTGTTTTTTAATAGAAGTTGCCTTGGTCATGGTATCTCTTCACAGCAAATGAATCCCTAACTAAGAAAGTACTCTAAGATCCCAGAACTGTGTATAGTTCTAGGAACCCAAAAGGGACCTCATGTTACAAGATAAAAGATCAAGTTTTGAGATTCTGAGGTGTTCACTGAAGTGACAGTCAGAGAAATTAAGAGAGTCACCAGGCCATCTTCCCATAGTTGGCATTGTCCTGTCTTCTCCATGGTGATTGGGGTAAAAAGACTTTTAGAAATAGAAGTTTAAAGATTCAGGACAGACCATATATGTGCTCATGTTCCCCATGAGTTCTAGCTTAATATTAAATTCCTTTCCGAACTCAAGTGTGTAATATGGTCTCTTTACAAGGGCCACTGTGGGCCATCTGATTTGAGTCAGATTTGGTTTATAACTGATTTAAGTTGTTTCATTCAAATTGTTTCTCACAACAATCTTACTTACATAAGTCGGTTATGAAGTGAAAGTCTGTCAAAACATTTCCTTGTTGTCAATTCCTGTCCTTCATGATGTGTTCAAGAACATCCAGTGTCTCTGACAGAATTCTAGGAATCCTCACTCTACTCAATGATAGGACTACCAAATTACAAGAGGGTAGTATTTGTCAGTCTGTTCTATGAACCTTGAATATGAAACTTTTCAGTCCAGAATGAGGCATAAGCATTGTCTCAGTCAGGATTTCTATTCCTGCACAAACATCACGACCAAGAAGCAGTTTGGGGGGAGGGGGAAGGGTTTATTCAGCTTACATTTCCACATTGCTGTTTATCACTGAAAGAAGTCAGGACTGGAACTCAAGCAGGTCAGGGAGCAGGAGCTGATGCAGAGGACATGGAGGGATATTCTTCCCCCGGCTTGCTCAACCTGCTCTCTTATAGAACCAAGGCTACCAGCCCAGAGATGGCACCACCCACAAGGAGACCTCCCCCCTTGATCACTAATTGAGAAAATGCCTTACAGCTGGATTCAGTGGTGGCACTTCCCCAACTGAAGCTCCTTTCTCTGTGATAACTCCAGCCTGTGTCAAGTTGACACAAGACTAGCCAGTACAAGCGTCTCTTGGGGAAATATTGAACTATGACATTCAGCGTTTTAGCCCAGTCAGCCGAGAGCTACTCTGTGTTGCCTAGAACACAGCTTTTATCTAAGGTAGGGATAATCAGCCCTCCCAGCTGCTTGTCTTCTAGGTTTGTTGGCCAGGAAGGAATACATAACATTCATTGCTATTTACCTTCTGGTTTTGTTAGCTTTGGGTCAATTCAAACCCGGGTCCTTGGTTCATCTTTAGTGTGCAGCTAGTTTCAAGCAGCCTGTGGGTCTTCATCAGGCACTGAACAGCCAGTATTTATCTAATCGGTCATGAGAGACCACTGTTTGAAAATAGGCTACAGGCAGCTAGGAGGTCTCACCACAGCAGGGCTTAAGTATGCCGCCTTCGGAATTTTTAAATTTTTCTATCTATCAGGGTATTACAGATCTGTGATCAAGCACTTCATCTTAGAGGAAGCTGACATATTCACATTTGCATGTCTCAGAAGAATACCCGGGAGGGAGAGAGCTGCAGTTACAAAGATCTTTTATTCCTTTTCTGTTTGCAAAAACATTCAGTGTAAACAGTACATAAGCTTAACTGGTTTGTCCTGTTAGATTGTTTCTAAGTCTTTTGGATGCACCAAAAGTAAGTCTGGAGGCAGAAGATCTAGTCTAGAATTTGATTTGTGAAAGCCTTTCAAAAGCATGAAAGGTTCAGAACTCTCGATCAAAGAAACCCATAGTCAGTGCAGAATAATCATCCACTTAACTAAAGTGATAAGACTTCACATACTAACACGAAAGCCAAATAAAATGGAGAAGACACAGGATCTTCAACAGAGTCAAAATTTCCCAATAGAAGCAGAGAAATCTTTGAAGAGAGCCTTGCTTTTAGTACAGGGAACCACATTGTAAGTTTGTGAACTTACACATTTGTAATAGTGTGCATTTCCTAGAAAGCCTTTTGAAAAATAAATTATTTATTTCATGTATGTGAGTACACTGTCACTGTCTTCAGATGCACCAGAAGAGGGGATGAGATCTCTTTACGGATGGTTGTGAGACACCATGTAGTTGCTGGGAATTGAACTCAGGACCTCTGGAAAAGCAGACAGTGCTCTTACTTATTGAGCCATCTCTCCAGTCCCCTAGAAAACCTTTTAATCCTCTAATTTCAGTCAGCTCAATGACTTCAAACTCATCTCTTATTTCTAGATTTTTAAAAATCATTTCATGTATTTGTCCTCTTCTTGTCATTTCAGGATAATCAGTGATTATAATTTTATTTCTATTTCTGTGATAAAATAATCTGACTAAAAGTAACGTAGGGAGGAAAGGAGTTTACTTGACTTGCCATTTTAGGTTATTGTCCATCATAGTAGAAGTGACAGTGGCAGGTGCTTAAAGCAATTGGTCACATCTACAGTCAAGAGCAAACAGAAACAGATGCAGGCATGTTGCTTTTTTATGCCCAGCTGGCTTTATTTATTCTTATATTTTTGGTTGGGAGCCTAGCCTCTAATGGCTGAGCGATCTCTCCAGCCCTGGCTCTATTTATTCCTATATAGCTCAGGACCTCCTGCCTAGGGAATGTTGCTGCCCACAGTAGACTGTCTTACCATATTGATTAAGGCAATTAAGACAATCTCCCACAGACACACCCACATGAACCATTGTGGTTCTCTTCTTATTGACTCTAGGTTGAGTCAATTTGACAGTTAAAGGCTAACCACTACACAGATCATTATACTGGAGGCTCCAAATTTCTTTTATTTTTTTCTTCAAAACACCTTTCATGCATTATAGCTTTATCAGCCCAAACCCATAAACCATATCCTTCTGTCTTCGCATAATATTACTCCTAATTTTAATGACTATATAGTGACAATGAAAAGAAATTCTTTAGATCAGAAGACAGTAGATGGCACACTGGCCTGGTCAGCTAGAATTTCAAGAAAATATCTGGTGAAAATTGGCTAGTGGTTATGAAAACAGGAAGGTAAAAGGCAAATATCTTTAGTGTTAATAGCATAGTAAAATAGGGAACTTCACAAATCAGGAAAGGAAGTCCAGAGCTAGCCTGGAGGTATTGGTTTGGTCTGATGATTGGCCCGTCCCAGTGATAGGTAATACAAACAGCAGATAGGAGACGTAACAACTTAATGCAGGGAGACTCAGAATCTGCACTGTAAGTTTAGAAATGAACTTGTATTTTGTTTTGTTTTGTGGTTTTGAGACTGGGTCTCTCTGTGTAGCCTTGGCTGTTCTGGAACTTGCTCTGTAGACCAAGTGAGCCTTAAACTCATGGACATCTGCTTGGCTCTGCCTCCCAAGTGCTGGGATTAAATGTGTGGGTGCCACCACTGTCTGGTGAACATTTATTTTCCACTAATGTTAATTAACTAATTAATTGGCTCATTGTGTTTAGGATGAGTCTCATCCAACAATGTGCAGGTAGAGACCAGAAGAGTTGGTACTTGGCTTCTACTGGATGGATGCTGGAGATTCAAATGTCTTTATACATTGAAATGTCTCACTGGACCCAGTATAGACTTTTTTTTTTTTGGATCAGGTTGACCTTGAATTTACCTTGACTGATGGGATAAGGTGTGTGCCACTATACACTGTCCTCCTATTAGTGAATATTTTAAGGAGGAGATAGGAAAGACAACTACCAATGCAGACTTTTATATTCAGAAAAATACTCTCTCTAATATGTGAGTGAGAAAGAAACTTTTCATGATAAACTATGAAATTCATATTTATTAAGCCAGTTTTTCAGAAGATACCTGAATTATTCAGACTGGAGAGAAGGTAAATATATTCTCAATGCCAAATGAAGGAATAATGAAGGAATAATAATAAATAAATGAATAAATACTGCTAGAATAGTATTTTAAGCAAATGGGGAGTAGGAAAATACTATGAAGTTGGCAAGATGACAGCAGTTATTACACACTTGTCTTAGATAAGGTTACTAGTGCTATGATGAAACACCATAACCAAAAGTAAGTTGAGGAGGAAAATAAATTATTTGGCTCACATAATCAGCTCCATAGTTCATCACTGAAGAAAGTCAGGACAGGAACTCTGAAACAGGGAGGGAACCTGGAAGCAGGAGCTGATGCAGAGGTCATGGAGGGGTGCTGCTCACTGGCTTGCTCCTCATGGTTTGCTCAGTCTGCTTTCCTATAGAACTCAGGACCACCAGCCTAGGGGTAGCCCCACCTATAACAGACTGGGCCCTCCCACGTAATCGATGACTAAACAATTGCTTTATAGGCTTGTTTACTGCTCAGTTTAATGGAGGCATTTTCTCAACTGAGGTTCCTTCCATCCTAGGATGATTGTAGCATTTGTCAAGTTGACTTAAGTGTAGCCAGCACAACACCTTTCAGGAATAAATGAGTATTAACGACCTCCATCCCACAATCAAAGGATGCATAGTAGCAGATTGGATTAAAAATGATCCATTTATTTGCTGTTGCTGATAAATTTGCCGAATCATCTGTGATTCTTGTTTTAATTGTCAAGTTGAGGCAATCTAGAATCACTTAGCAAGAGTGTCAGGGAGGGGCTGTCTGCATTCCTTTGGGCTGTGGATGAGTCAGTGAGCATTTTCGTGATTACATTAAGTGATGTGAGAAGATATGGCCACAGTGGCTAGCAACATTGCCTAGGCAGGGACTCTGAACTGAGAAAGAGTCAATGAAGTTAACCAGGCACAATTTTTAGATTATTAAGGCCTTAATTAACCTCTCTGCCTTTGACTGTGGATGTGACTAGCTGCCTCACGTTCCTGCTGCCTTGATTTCCCCAAGTGATGGACTGTAGTGTAGAATTATGAATTAAAATAAACCCTTTTCCCCTAACCTACTTTGTCAGGGTATTTTATCAGAAGATCAGGAAACAAAACTAAGATACCATCAAAGGTCCATGTGACTTTGGAGTAAAAATAAGGGAAAGAAATGTTCCAAGCAAATGGAACTAGAGAACAGGTAGATGTTGCTGTTTTATTGTTTGACAAAATCCATTTCATCCTGAGGTTGGCCAGGAGAGATAAAGAAGGTCACTTCATATTGATTAAGAGAACAATCCACCAACAGGATATCTTAGCTTTAAAATGTGTACAAACGGAATTTTGAGTATATTAAATTTTATATAATAAATAATTCTATACTAGTCCAAACGCAATCATAGTGGGTGTCTTTAATACCCTGATACCACTAATGGGAAAGCTGTCAGTGACTTAATTTTTCTTATCCAGGTTCAGAGTGGGGTGTGTCATAGATGAAGGCATCTTTCACATATGTAATCTTTCCTCTTTAGAGTTAGGTCTCCAGATAAACATGACTAGGCTGGCTCTTAGCCCAGGCTGTGTGATTCTAATTAGAATTTAGGGTATGGCCAATTAGGGAACGAGAAGAACACCCACCCACCTTCCTTCCTTCCTTCCTTCCTTCCTTCCTTCCTTCCTTCCTTCCTTCCCTCCTCCTCCTTTTCCTCCTTCTCATCCTCATCCTCTTTCTCCTCTTTCTTCTCCTTCCCTTTACCCTTTTTGTTTGTTTGTTTTTTCCAAGACAGGGACCTTTTATATAGTCTGGCTGTCCTGGAACTCACTATGTAGACCAGACTATCCTCAAGTTCACTGAATCTTCCTGCTTTTGCTTCCCAAGTGCTGGAATTAAAGGCATGCGTTGTCTTGAGAAGGCATTTTCTAAGCAGACCAAGAGCACATAGTCACTAATATTCTAAGTGTAATGTTTTGACCAAGGCATAGAGGCTTAAGTGAAATAAAGGCTAAACTTCTACAAATAACCTTCCACCACAGTAATTCCGTATAGTCACATGTTCTATTTACAAAGTACAACTCACTCTGTGTGCTCTTTGGTCTTTCTTTCTAACAGATCTCACAGCTAAACGAGTTTATCGAAATTTATATGTCCTCATTGTGGTCATTGTAAGTTTAAAGTATTTCTAACAAATTTCACTCCATTTCCTAGAAAAAAATTGCAGGTTCTGGGCATGATTCTATGTGAATTGCCTGCAGAAGTTCTAACTCCTGGAACGTCTACTTTTTTTCTTTTAAGTCTGGTTAAAGCAGGTGTCATAAAGGCTAGAAAGGTCCTGTGCCCCTCTCATAGCACACTGCAGTGTGGGGACGGCCCCGAGATTATGCACTCTTTCATAGCACAAACTGACCTTGAATGGGATCCCAGGAAGCAGAGGTCCAGACTGCTAGACCCAGGAGAACCCATGACTCCCTGGCTTCTAGTACCATATTCTACTAAGCTGTCTGATCGGGCCAGACACCTGAGGCCGCCTACAAGGCTCAGCCCTGTGCTTCCTTTACAACTTCCAAATACAGTTTGGACCAAAATGGTTGCTCAAACAAATGCATGTTCAAAGCTGAGTCAGTGGACCTTTCGAATGCAGTCGGAACATAGCCAGCGACCGTTATGCAAGGAAATGGAACACAGCTCAGAAGACAACACTCCTGCTTTCTCCAGTGCTTCCCGGGTCTCTGGAACTCTGTTTTGAATCCTGGTCATAATACTAAAAATGCTGAAAGGAAGAGTTCTGAGGACAGCTAAGTGTGGTAGAATCTATTTGAGTAAACCACAGTTCATGAATGAGTTAATGCAGGCAGGTTCTGAGAACTTCAGCCAACAATTCAGTTTGACAGCATTGACAGAAAAAAGTGAGGCATAGGAAACTTAAAATTAACCACAGCTTAGGTAATCGACTAGTCAACTAGTTATAGCTTAACTAGTTTAAAGTTTAATTACTCAGCTGACTACAGAGTCACTCAGGCTGTAGGACCCCCCTGGTGAGGAACTCCCTCGGGTCCTCAGGTCACGGGAGTTAGGGTACCCCAGGAACAGACAGGCCTTCTTGATGTAACCACGCGAGGCACTTTTATTGGCGGAGCTCCGGTTCAACTTATATCTCACGCAGGAGACAGAGGAAATCGACCCTGAAACCCAAAAGCTGGGTTTTTTTAAAAGGGTCGGGGTATGGGGAGAATTGGTGCGGTTACATGCGATTGGTTCATTTAAACATAGCAAATTAGCAGAAGAGTACGTGCAGACTGAAACGGTTAGAAATTTTAAGGGCCTGAGGTTTATTGGGGCAGCAGGACACCTGGTTGATGTATGACTCTTTTTGGGTGGCAGTAAACTAGGGGAGATGTCTTCCTGCCAGATGGCTGTGGAGTCAGTCAGCCCTGATAACGCTAGGGGAGATGCCTTCCTGCCAAATGGCTAGTGTTAGCTCTGATAGCTCAGTTCCTGCATTCTTTTCCTTATCTTTATGGCGGGGCTTGTATTTTACAGTATTCAGCCCCGAGTCTTACTTTCTTGAAACTTACTCTTTTAATTTTACATTTCCAAACCTTGAATCTATATAATTTTTCCTTTCAAGGCACTTTAATTAAACTATATTGTTTTGGTCTGTTGGCCTGTACCCAGTCCAAGGCCACAGATTTCCACAAAATGTTGCTTAACAACAGCATTACATCCACCCTGACATGAGACGGGTTGGATTTTATAACTTCCGTTATTCTGACATTGAAATGTCATGAAAAATGTCTACGTCTATGTGTGATTATTTTGGTGGTTGGTGAGTCCTTAGTTGCCTAGCTTGTTATACTTTTCTTTTTATTTGTATTTGAAATTACTCAGTATAAGTGGCACCTGTGACTTTTAAATGTGATTAGTAAACTTTAGAAGTTCATCAATTTACTTGGGGTAAACCATAACTTCTGAGGAGTTAAGCAAAAGGGAAAAATGTAACATCAATGATCACATTTGCATAACATCTATCAAGGCTGCACAGTGAAGTCCGAGTTATTAGTCCATAGGAATTGGCTGCATTCCCAGACTGACTTAATAAGTAATTATTGTAAGCATCCTGAATCCACTGCAGACTATAGTACCTGCATGTATTTTCCTTGTCCTTTTCCAGATGTACCAAAGCCAGTGTCCTTTGTGTCAGTTCTTTTATTTAAAAATCTGACAGTTTCTCATTTTAATATATATTTTAATTTTTAATATTTAATATAATCTTATTATTTCTTCTCTTGTTTTCTCCCTCTAAACCCTCTTTTGTACTCACCCACTTCTTTCAGACTTGTATCATTTTTAGATAGCTAGCTATGTTCAGAGAATATTTGAGGACATAAATAAAATCAGGTACCAAGGAGATACACATGCACTTCTTTACATGCACCTTAGAACCAGAAACGTGCAGTTTGTGTTTGATGGTGCTAGTGACATCATCAGGAAGAATGACCTGGAGCACTATGGTCTCTTGTGGATAGCCCTGGAGCTAATTATATTTGATGTTAATTTCGTTCTTCGGTGAGTGGCTTCAAACAAGGAATGAGTCAGCACTCAGGTGATTTCCTGTAAACCTGCTTCCCACCTTAATTTGTAAAATAAAGGAGAGCTGATGATTGGACAGATAAAGGGAAGGTGGAGAGGGAGGTTGAGAGAGAGAAGGAGAAAATGGGAGAGAGAGGATGCAGAGGAGGAGGAGGAAGAAGAAGAAAAGCAGAGCAGAAACACATGGCCCGGAGAAACCGCAGGTTCTAAGGGGTCTCATAGATGTGGAAGACGGCAGTGTAGTGGTGGATCTGCCCAATCTAGGCGCATGAATACAGCATGTATTCATATTAATTGAGTCGTGTTTTCATTGCCCGGCATATTTGGGTTGGAGAATTACTGCAACAGTCTCTTCTGAGGGTCAGGGGACCTAGCAGCAAAGACCACCACTGACTGCTTCTTACTATACCTGAGGAAGATAGGGGCTAGAAGACCATGCTCTCTGCCAGCCCCCCACAAGCTGCTCCTTTCACCTTTTCTTTCTGTTCTCAACTACCCTGTCCCCTCCCTCAGCTCTACAGACTTGGGGGAAGGGTTGCCACAGGCCTTCCTGTTTGAAGCTCACCGTTGTCTAAGGTGCCATGACTGGCCGTGGCCCCTCCTTCCTGGGCATTCTGCTCTGGTTTACTGTCTGCTGTCTTGTTCTGTGGTAACAGAAGGAGAACATGTTCTCCAAGGACTGTGTCTGGAGGGGCACCTACCAGATCCCTGGTTTTGTACAACACCAGTCCTAACTCAGGTCCAAATGTTTAGAGCTTTCTGCCCACCCCACCCTCTGCTGCTAGGAGGCCACAAAGGAAAAAGCACAAGAGGCTAGAAAGACACCACCATTCCTGGAGATGACAACAGACCATCTGCTTCTTCTCATAGCAAAAAAAAAAAAAAAAAAAGGAAACTGAAAACCTAGAATATATTTTAGAGAAACTTGTTTAAAACTATCAGGTCCCTTTCAGTGATTCCTATATTGAGTGTCTGTGTGTTTATACTTGTCGCTCTACGCTCTACGGGTGGTCCCCTGCACTGCCCTCCATGGAATCCTGTTACAAGGGCTGTTCCAAATAGCTGACAATGTAACTGAGGGCCCTGTTCTGAAACCTTGGGCGTAACCTAGATGGAGTTCCTTAGCACTAATCTAGAAACTACATCTGGATCTGCAAGCGGCAGGAAGAAAGAGCCGCTGGGCCTGGCTTGGGCCTTTGAAAAATCCAAGCCCACCCCCAAGGGCACACTTCCTCCAACAAGGCCACACCTTTTAATCCTTCTCAAGTAGTGCCACTCTCTGAATGCTAAGCATTCAGATATGTGAGCCTATGGGGGTTGTCTTACTCCAACCACGGCATTACATATACATATACACATATACATATTACACATACATATATAAACACAACCTGCTTGGTCTGTATAATGTTACTCGTGTGCGTGTGTCTTCAGGGCTGACTATTTGGTATGTGATAACCAGTTAGTGTTCTCTTCCCTGGAGAAGACTATTCCTTCTGCACGCAGAATTTCTACAGTTACAGTAATTGCCTGTAGTTATAGAACTGCCTATGCTTATAGTAATGTTCCTTTGAATGGCCCATTGTTTGTGGACTGCTATTTTCAAACTTGGATGGAAGGGGTAGGTGTGTATGTGAGAGAGAGAAAGAGAGAGAGAGAGAGAGAGAGAGAGAGAGAGAGAGAGAGAGAGAGAGAGAGAGAGAGAGAGAGAGAGAGAGAGAGAGAGAGAGAGAGAGAGAGAGAGAGAGAGATGGCTACAGCATGAGATTTATCTTATCTTCTCCCACTCCTACATGTTAATTACTGTTTAAATTTAAAACACAAACCAAAAGATACCCCACAGAGCACTGTTTGTTGTAGAACAAAAGTGTTAGGAATGACACTCTCCATTGTTAGGAGGGTCGAGAGAGAAAGCACGGGCAAATGAAGTACAGTGAATTTATCCAGTCGAAGCACAAGGGAAGCCGTAATCACTGAAAACCTGGAAGTTGGATAAAGGATGAAAACACAAAATCTAGGCAGAAAGTCCTGATAGATGCCTGACTTACCAGGATAATATTGAGCACAGTTTAAGTCTCTACACAATGAGGACTATGTCCAGGTCAGTAGGAACTTTTAATTATATGAATATGCTTGATGAGCAGTGATGGAGATGACATGGAAAACATCATTAAAATGGATCTAGGGTCCTGGGGAGATAGTTCAGCTGGCAAAGAACTCATGGCATAGGCACGAGGAGCTGAGTTTGACTCCTTCGCACCCATGGTAAACCTGTGCCTATAATCCTGGGGGAGGCGTGTGTCAATCCTCAGCTCACTGGCCAGCTGTCCTAGATGAATGAATGGGTTCCAAGTGCAGTGAGAGGTCCTGCCTCAAATACTAAGGTGGAGCATGATGGAGGAAGACAGTGTCTTCTGGCCTCTACATGCGTGTGTTTATGCCCTTACACAACCACAGACTTCCTTATCATATGCACAGTCACAAGGTAGGGCAAGAGGAGGAGGGGCAAACAGCCAGGAGTGAGCCCTGCCCCATGAGTCCCAGGACCCAGAATCATTTGACCTTGCATATAAAAGGTCAGGATTGTGTACTTTGTGAGGCTGCAGAGGAGAGGCACAGCCCCTGATGAGCGTGTGAGCTAGGAGCAAACCACCTGCTTCAGGGCCTCTGAGAGTTTCTATGATTCCACACTTGGTTAGATGCTGTTTTTGACAGTTGGTTTAATGAGGACACCTTGTGTCCCTGTTTCTGCCTGTAAAATGAAGGCATGATTTGAGCTAAAAGGAGAAAATAGATGTCATTTAGAAATATAAGATGTGGGGAAGCTAAATTTCAAGACAAACTAGATAATATTCCCCCTCCCAAATAAATCTGGAATGTGAAATGTGGATGCTGAATGCTTTAATGAAACTCTTTTCAGAACCATGATCTCTAATTAGATATTGTCTAGATTAGATATCTTATGGATCTAAAGGGATCTTTAAACTATTTCCTGTTGAATAGGGGTGTTGACTTCCTTGGGGCAAGTTCAATCTTCATAGTTAGGATATCTCCAATTTTTTCTAATCTCTTTTCTCTTGACCACCAGCAACAGCAGCAGCAGGAGCAGGAACATAGCTCCTCCTCCTCCTCCTCCTCCTCCTTCAGAGTGCCCTGCGCTCTTAGTTGATTTTGGCATTTATACCTTCTCCAGAATATCCAAATGAAACTATCTGTAGCTGGCAGAATCACACTCCTTCTAGAGCATATTCGAGGCAGAGAGTCGGCTGCTGTGAGTAATCGGAAGCAGCCTCATATCCCACACGTGGGATCAAAACAAAAAACATGTTTACACAACTGGGTTTTGAAAGAAACCAGAACTCTCACTACATTTCTGCTGCAGTATTTAGGGTTTCTTATGTATAGAATCATGCAAAAAAATATGAATATTTTGACTATTTTAAATCCTCTTTACCCCATTATTTTTATCTTATTGCTTTCACCAAGACTTCAAGCATTGTAGTGAATAAGAGTGGAAAAGCACCCTTGAGGACAATTTTTATTACTGCTTCAATTTCATTTCTTGCTTTATATTTGTTTAAATCGTTTGTAACATCTAGGATTAAAGTCATATGCACTTAGATTTGGTCTTTTTATGAAGTCCCAAAGATCTCATGTGTTCTAAACACATGCACTCTTAGTATTTAAAAATCTAATTTCTCTAACTTGGTTGTAAGTCTTGATATGCTAAAGTTCATGTTATCTATTCTACTAGGAGGCTTGCCACTGAACTTTTCATTTGACTTATTAAATAATTTATTTCTATCTTTGTTTCAGTTTGGTTTTCTTTCAGTATTTATACTTCTTTACTGAACTCTATTTTTATATTTTGAATTGACTTCCTATGCTCATTGATCGGTAGAATCAATATTATGAAAATGACCATTATACCAAAAGTACTCTACGTAGTCAATATAATTCCAATCAAATTTCCAGTGCCTTTTCTCACAGAAAAAAGAAAAAAAAAACTAGAAAAAAGTCTCAAAGATTCATAAGGTGCCTCAAAACTTGTTGGATAGCTAAAGCCAACCTGAACAAAAGGAATGGTGCTGGACAATGTACTATATTTGATATCAAGTTATATTACACAGCCACAGTAATAAAAAATTGCATGGTACTAGAACAAATACAAACACATGAATTGATGCAATAGAATAGAGTATCCAGATATAAGCACATGCACCCTGAAGTGGAAATTTCTGGTTTAATTGGAGACCCAGTTGTGTCATGTGATGTTTTCCTAGAAACTGACTTATGAGAGGATGTTTTAATGAAACAAACACACTAGAGGATGTTTTCCCGAGAACAGACACATGATGTTTTTCTGAAAGCTGTCTGGTGAAAGGGCATGTGATGCTTTGCTGGAGAGGACACTTGAGAGGACAAGTGATGTTTGGAAAGAGTATAAGTACAACCCAACAGACAGTGGATAGGGCTCTGGCATTGGTTCACCTTGCTGGTCTTCATTGGGATTTGCTAATGCTGGTCTTTGCTGACAATGCTACTGCATTGGCTCATCTTGTTTTCTTTGCTAATCTTCACTTGTCATGACTTCATAGAGAAAGAGTCACCAAAGAACTTCTGGTGGTGTCCCAGCTGCTGCTTGTTGCTTTGGTGGACTTGAGCTGATCGGCAAAGCCTCATGGTTTCTTTTGGATCGAGAAATGCAGATTCAAAGTACTTTGAGATACTGCCTCACTCCAGTCAGAATGGCTATCACCGAGAAAACAAACGGCCACTACTGATGAAGATGTAAGGTAAGGGGAACACCTATGTACTGTTGTTGTTGAGAGTAAAAACCAGCCAGAATGGATGTCAGCTTGGAAATTTTACAAAGAAATAAATATATGGCTTCTTTAGTATTTAATTACTGGACATATTCTCAAAGAACTTTATATCCTACTAAAAGACATTTTCACATCCTCGTTCATTCCTGCTCCACTTACCATAACTGGGAAATACATACACAATGGAATTTCACCAGATGTAAAGAAAAAAAATACCCAATTAAGAAATTTGCAGGAAAATGGAACTGGAAAGTATTATATTGGGTAAAGTAATCTAAGAACAAACAGACAAATACCACATATTGCTTATATAGAAATTGTAGCTTAGATTTATGTATTTAACTTTGCATGTTGGTAGAATCCAGACTCTATAAAGGAGACATGACATGGGGAATAGTCTGAAGGGGAGTGAGGACAGTATACATGCAAAATAAAAATAGCAAAGGCTGATACCAGCCATGGCAAAGTGAATGGAGAAATGAGTTGTGTGAGAGGTAGGAAGGGCTAACGCAAACTTAGGATAGATATATGAGAGCCCTATGGAAACCTAGTACTATGTAAGCTAATACAATTTTGAATGGTGGTAGGTTACATGGGTGGATGACACTGAAACAAAAATTCCAGTGTCAAGCTTTGGATATCTCCCTATGGTTGGTTAGGAAGGACCATGGCCACAAAGCAACCCAGCCTATTGACACTGCTCTTGGTTACCCATCAGAACTAATTGGTAAGACCTTTTTGCTAAAAGCAGCATATGGCTTGGCGTCAAGACAAAATCAGGAGTGAATTGGAGACTTCTCTCTGCTTGCTGACTTCCATAGTGCTTGGAGATATATGGAAGCAGCTGGGGAAGAAAAGACATCTATGGTCTTATCCAGAGGTAGGCCTTTCATGCTTTGGGTCCTTACCTGCTTTGGGTCCACTAGTGTCCTAGTCATAGTGGTATGATTTATGGAATAAGTGACTGCTTTCTGATTGGATCTGAGGTTAGATCTACAGGAAGTTAACTCTTGCCTGGTACTGTAAATCTGGTCAACAGCTCCTGGCTGGAGATGTTGGAGGCCCTACTAGGGAATTTACTACTGCTGTTTCTAGTTTATATGCATACAGAAGCTTCTTATAATTAATGGTGGTATAAGAAGACAAAGACTTTTGGCTTCTCAAGGTGCTGAGAGCATGTGACTTAAATATTTATTCTTATATGGGGACATTTTTACCACCTGCTTCAGGGGCCAGAGACTATGATGGAAGAGAAGAATATATATATATATATATATATATATATATATATATATATATTTATATATAATATATATATTTATATATAATATATAAAATAATGGGAAGGAATGTCCTCAAATACTGTCTATTTGCCCATTTAACTTTGTAATTAGAACAGCGGTAGTTGCCTGCACTGGGACTGCCCAAGCTGGGGTTCAGCATTCAGTCTGGATGGGAGAGAGGCTCAGGGGACCCTTTTTCTTTGTGTGGTTATAGGTGGATGCCGGGTGAAGGAGAGTCATCATCTTGAGTTTTGTAGTCACTGATGAGTTCCCTGTTCTCCTGTGGAAAGCTCCATGTCCGTGCTAATACAGGTAGCCTTGGTTAAATTCAGTGGGACTCGAAATGAAAACAGAAACACAAGACATACAAACAAGGGACAGGGTCCTGTAAGAAGGACAATAAGAGAAGGTGGCAATGGGATAAGAAAGGGTTGAGGGGTAAGTGTGAGCAGATTGAGTTACATAATGTATGAATTGTTAATAAGTAATTTCAGTTGAAACTGCAAAAATAGATTCACAATGTACCTATGCACAAGTTTTCCACAAACAGAGTGACAAGAATGTATAATGGAGTCAAACCCGACTGATTTGTATTCTATAATTTATAATTAGATTACGTTATGGAGGTCCTATAAGTTGCACATCCTATGTGACAATTGCAAATACCGTTGAATCTCACAGGAAGTGACAGCTTATACCATCTCTTGTTGCACACCTGTTTTCAATATTTCTGTTCCGATCATTAAGCTGAGTGCAGCAATTAAAGTCTGACTGAAGATGAATCACACACATACACTGAGCCTGGCCTCCCTTTGCTGTCTGCCGCTGTGAGAACAATGTATTCGCACCCCATCAGGCATTCTTACACATTCATTTTCTTTTAGTCTTCACCTTAGAATTTTGCCTTTGTAGCTGAATGCCATAAAGAAATTACCCCTGTGAGAGGGAGGTTTTGCATTTCAAGGCAAGGTTAATATTTTTCAGCGAATAATAGCGACACCTGCAATCCACAGAGTCTCTGAAAATGGGAAGAAGATGGATCTGCAGGTTACAAAAATTTGCAGTTGAAAACCTCTTTCAGCAGAGCAGAGATTTGGACTGCTGGGTTTATGTCACCTGCTTGAGTATTTTGGTTTACCTTGCTCTAGGGTTATCCTTATTTCCTCTGAAACTTATTATCTTAGTGTTATGAGCCTCTGGGAGTGGGCAAAGCGCTTGGTCACACCTTCTGGACTTGTTCTCCAGAGAGATCTGTGAATGAGCTTCCCAGGATGGCCCTGGCTCCTGCTCTATTGGAGCTGTGGTGATGGACTAGGTCACACTGTACTTAGAAGAGGCTCCTTCAGCCCACTGAAGCTTATTCGCCTTGCTGTTTAAGATGGTAATTTTTCATTTCCTATGACACATGGTTCAGAGGAAGGTGACTGAGGGGCAGGAGGATGGCTGGCTGTACCTTCTCCCTTTCCTAGTACTTTATACTTTTTCTTGTGACCATACTTTTTATAATTAAGAGATTAGTTAATTACTTAACACATAACTAATACTTGAACCAACCATTCTATAAAGCCAATTAAAATGAACAAAAGTAGCAATGTCTCTATGATACAAGTGAAATACTTTGGGAAAACGCATCTGAAAAGTCACTCAAAAGTCCTGTCATATTGGGTATAAGTAAGAAAACAGAAAAACACTGATTTAAGAGGAAAAAAAAAAAAAGAATTCCTTTTCAGACTTTCTTAAAAAAATTCAAGTTTTATGCCGGGCGTGGTGGCACACGCCTTTAATCCCAGCACTCGGGAGGCAGAGGCAGGCGAATTTCTGAGTTCGAGGCCAGCCTGGTCTACAGAGTGA
>NC_034592.1:66087514-66089552 GCF_900095145.1 Mus pahari | reverse complement strand
CTTTGGGAATTACAGTTAATTAGTTGGATGAATCTCAGAAGAGACCTTGAACTTTGGACTTTTAACATTGTTGAGACTGCTATAGACTATGGACTAGTTGAAAGTTGGACTAAATGCATTTTTGCAATATGCTATGTTTAAGTATGGCCCCCATAGACTCATGTTTTTGAACAAGTCTATGAGGGCCAGGGAGTGGATCCTCCTAGGTGGGAGGCAAAGTAGTGAGAAGTCTGTAAGAGATTTGTGAGCTGGGGGCTGCATAGAATGTGAAAGCTGTAGTGTGGGAGGCACACTCTCCTGGAAGAAATTCATGTAAAACTTAGCAGGCTGAACTCAGATGATGGAAACTTGTCAGCGTGACCTCGGGATGATGGACTCATCCAGCCTGGAGCTCAACACGTCTCTTCCTTTCTTCCTGGCCTCCTTTAGTCAGAAAAGTCTTGCACTAAGAACACTACAAATGAAAACAACTGGCCATAGCACCATTTCTGTTTTTTTTTTTTTCTGTTTTTTAAATTTTAATTAAAAATTTTTCATGTCCCCCTCCCCTGCTCTCATCCCCTTTCCCTCCCAGGTTCCATCCCTGTGGTTGCTTTCTTCTCCCTCCCCAGTGGGACTAAAGCATCATCACTTGGGCCCTTCAGCTTGTTGACTTCCATCTCTGTTTTAGTGTAAATGGATTTTCAGGTTCAATGTGAATAGCTGAGATTGGTGGGAGTTCCACAGAATTGATGGTCAGACACAGGAAGTAAGGCACCAGCTGCTGGGTAGAGTAGGGAAGAAATCCACTCATTTCCATAGAAAAAGCTATTTTTGCTGTTCAAAATAGGTCCAGGCTCTCCTTGCTTCAGCGCTGACCTGAGCAACTGCAAGCCTTATTCATATGCCGTCTGCCACATCCACGATGACCAGCCACACCCACAGCTCTCATTCCTGGCCATATCTGAGCGCATCTGTTCATCATGGGATCTAATGAATTATTAGTTTGACACAGGGTTTCACTGTATAGCCCAGCCCTGGCTTTCCTAGAACTGGTTCTGTAGACCGGGCTGGCCTTGAACTCACACGGGGGTGAGATTAAAGGTGATGAGTTTTATTTTGATGAGAGCAACTGGAGCCAGCATGGAATTTGTCTTTATTTGTTAAGATATCAGGATGTGAAAGGAAGCTCCAAGACCGAGGGGACAGAACACAACCTGCCCGCTACCAAAATCCCAAGGCTGTGTTCACCATGGCGTCATAAAATCACCTTTCAATTTCCTAAGACCCAGGAAAAATTTGTTTCTCATTCACTGAATTCAGCTCTCTTTTCGCTCTTTCGGCTTCGTGGAGGAAGCTCTGGGTAAGAGAAAGGAATTCTCTCTCTGGCTTGCAGGGGCCACAGAAAAGCAGCTGGCAGGACACGGGCAGAATGGTATTCTAGGGAAGAGAGCTAAGGAGCTCTCCGGGGTTTAGAGGAGCTCAAGAGAAAGGAAGGATGACTCAGAGAGGAAGAGGTTCCTAAAGAGCTGGTAGGGTAATTGTCAGATCAGGCTTGTAAATAGATATTTTGTATATAGTTAAGAAACTAAAGCTACCTCCGCTGCACTAGCAGGTTTTTACCTTAGTTCCCACTTCCTGTGTCCTTATTGGTATAAATATTACATAAATTAAAATTTTATATATTACACGTTACAACTGGCCATTGTTTGCTTATATGCCTCTATGGAAAAACATGTTTTTACCAGTGGTCCTTGTGGTTGAAAACTTTTCTCATGT
Organism: Mus pahari; assembly: GCF_900095145.1. Classification (NCBI taxonomy): domain Eukaryota; kingdom Metazoa; phylum Chordata; class Mammalia; order Rodentia; family Muridae; genus Mus; species Mus pahari. The sequence continues at coordinate 66,087,794 of NC_034592.1, read as the reverse complement.
GACTCCTCTTAACCCACAGAGTGTAAGTTATCCGAATCTCTGAAGAAAGTTGGCCATTGTGTGAGACTTTAGAAAAACAAAGAAAAGCAAATTAGTGAGGGCTTATATATTTAAGATAATTTTTGTTTGTTTGTTTGTTTGTTTGTTTTTTCAAGACAGGGTTTCTTTTTTTTTTTTGCAGAGAAAATTTCATTTCTTTTTTTTTTAAATTTATTTATTATTATTTTCTTTATTTACATTCCAAATGCTATCCCGAAAGTTCCCTATACCCCCCACCCCC
>NC_034592.1:66081204-66086214 GCF_900095145.1 Mus pahari | reverse complement strand
CTACCAGCCCAGGGATGGTCCCACCCACAAGGGGCCTTTCCCCCTTGATCACTAATTGAGAAAATGCCTTACAGCTGGATCTCATGTAGGCATTCCCTCAACTAAAGCTCCTTTCTCTGTGATAACTCCAGCTGTGTTAAGTTGACACAAAACTAGCCAGTACATGGCATAAACATGAAAACCTCTAATTAAAGAACTGTCTTGTCAGTAGTGACATGGTCAACAAACATGTAGTGAACTTTAACCAGACTTTATATCTGATGAAATATTTGGATAAAAATTACCCCTTGCTCAGTGTGTTGGGTGGGTGCACATGATCTGGGCATAACTGAGTACTTATATAGTTATTTTTCTAACATTTTTTCCCCCTTTTCCCCATCCCAATCAGCCTTCTCCCATTTTCTACAAATGTCAGTCTGAAAGCAAATCAGAGAGTGTTACTCATTTGCACTTGTTATGACAGGGAGAAGAAAGTCACACTAATGTAGTGTCAACCTGTGTGTCATTCCACTGATCTGATGATTAACACTCACAATTATGGAAATTTGCAAAGCAAATTGTAGCTAGTGTCATTTTAACTGGACCCTTGAGGTCAATTTGTGTTTTAGAGAAAAGAAAAATGTTAAGAATTTTGACAATTTCCCAAATATTGTACGTGAGAGTATTGCAGAGAAATAGTTCTTACTACATGAAAGTCTTGCTAAAGAGGAAGAAAAGTGGGTTGTAATCTAGGATTTTATTTTTTTTATTTTCTTATTATCTTTTAAATATTTGTTCTTTTAAAACACAATTGGCTTCTCTCTACAGTGGTAGGGACTGAACTCAGGGCCATGGTCTATGCTCGGCAAGCACTCATCCAGCCAACCACATCTCCAAGGCTTTGCAGCTGACAAGGAAATGAGTCAACACCTATAAAAGTGAATGCGGAAACACCCAGCAACTCATTATCTCCAAGTGTTCAAACCTGTGATGACTGATAACTTCATGTACCCCTTGACTGGGTCTAGGGTGCTCAGATGTGCCTGGGAATCTCTTCAGGGAGATTTCCTGAAGACAAAGGCACTTGAGTTGGTGACCGGGTGAGGTAGCTGGCTGGGCCTCTTCAATGCTGATGGGCATCTTACAATCCTGGGTCTGGAAAGACTGAAAAGCCAGAGGCAGAGGAAAGTTAGATGCAGTCTTCTTCCTCTCTCCTCCTGATGATTGAGCTGGGACATTGTTCTCTTGGTAATGACACCTCTGTTTTTCTGGCCTTCAGACATGGAGTGGAATACGAACCACTGTTTTTTGATGTATTGTGGATATATCAAAATGTGCTGCCAGTTTTCCTGTGTCACCAGCTTGCAGAAAGATTGTGGAGTTCTTTCCAATGTTCATGATTTTGTAAGCCAATGCAATAAAATCTCCTCCCTCCCCCTCTTTCCTTCTTCCTCCATTTATCTTATCAATTCTTTTTCTGTGATGAACTCTGACTAAGCCAGAACATGAATTCTTATTCATAAATATTAACTAGAACAAGGACATGGAGGGGAAAGAGAACAAGGGAAAATATGTTCCTAGCATACGAAGTCTGCCTTCCGGTGAGTCCTTGCATCCTGTAAGAGTCCCCAGGAGAAAAGTGGTGAACCTGCTAGCGGGTATTAAAGAATATAAATTAATGAAGAATAAACATTTGTATCAAGCCTTTGCATAAATGAGTTAACACTAAAATATATCCTAGATAGGACTGGAGAATGAAAAATGATGTTACTGAGAATTCCCAGCAAATTCGTTTTCCAACCTAATGAATGTTTTAAGATTTTAAATGAAGGGATACATGTCTGAGATCATGTAAGACATTTCTGAAATAGGGGAATAGCGAAGGAACATTTGCTCTGCCAGCTGAGAACGTGATAGAATTCAATGCATTTGAATCAATGTGGCATTGGCTACAGATCAGTGGTTAAGAATTCAGAATCTGAAAATAAACCCTAGTATGTATGAGGATTTAACATATAGCTAAGGTGATATTTTCACTTGGAAAAATGGTGGGTTTTGTAACATATGGTGTTAATCCAGCAGGCTATTCATCAGGAAGTAGATTCAATTACATCACTGCATTATATCATACAGACAGAATTTGAATGGGTCAAAAATGAAATGTGGTAACACAGTACACACTGGCTGCAGCCTGTCTAAAAGACCGAGTTTACAAACTGAGGTGGTGGTGGATTGGGATTCAACACATATTCAACACGTATAAAAAAGTAATTAGAAGAGCAATCTCTTCGGGAAAAAACTTGTACAGAAGGCTGGTGCCTGCAATACACAAGGAATTCCCACAAACTGATGAGCAGATTATCCAGAGAGAAAAATGGCAAAAGATAGAAAATGAGAACTTAGCAGAATAATCCAAAAAGATCAACACCCTTATAGGCAGACAAATGGAAATTAAATTCATGTCTATTTATAGCTCAAACTGACCGAAACTTAAAAAAAAATACCTCTACTGTTTACAGCAATATAGATACTTTCAGACATAAAAAATAATAGAATAAACTATTATAGTTAAAAAATGAGTATTGTTAATGTCTAGGAGAATAAATTCATGCATCCAAACCTCACTTCGATGTAACAGCCACATTCTATGGGCACCAAGGAGCAGGTTACAGCACATGTGAAGATCTGACACAGAACATTGGTTGTGACATTGTTTGTCGTGGCCAAGTGAGTGTTAATCATCTCATATTTGTACCCTGAATACTCTGCAGACATTAAAAGATGGTGTCAGAGCTGTACTGGGGGAACCTCTGAGGTTCCTGAGTGAAGCAAGCACAGCGCTGATAGTACTGTATAAGACCCCAGCTTTGAAATATGTATAGGTTCACCCACAAAATATATGTCTATTTTTGTAGATACTTATGATTTTATAATCAAGGAACTTTGGTTACTTGTGTGGTGGTAGTGATGGTTTTAATGTAGGGGAGGTAGGGAGAGAATACATGTTTCTTTTCCTTGTGTAGTAAGTTAGCATGAGTTTGGAAGGTGGAAACAAAGCTTATTTTCTCAGTTTCAATGGGTCAGAGATCTGACCAGCCCAATGTGCCCACTGTTCAAGCATTTGTTATCTTCCTCATTTTCAGTCTTTTGACCTTTTTCTTTTTGGATAATCTCCTTGTCAGTTTGTGGGAATTCCTTGTGTATTACACAAGGATCTCATGAAGTTGCAAACAAAGTGTTAGCAGGACTCCACGTGGTTATGGAGGTCAAAATACCTTCTCAGGCTCCCATGGAAGCTGGCAGAGTTTGTTTCCTTGCAACTGCATTGTGGAGGTCCTGGCTTCTCATTTGGCCAATGGCTGAAGGTCACCTGGAATACTTTGTCACAAGGCACTTTTCATAGGATGGTCGTAACATGGCTATTTGGTTCTTCAAGGTGGAACGTTTCCTGTTGCTAAATCAGTTAAGACTGAGATAATGAAAAGCCATCCTATCATTTACCTATTTGCTAAGATCACAGATGCCACTGATCAAAAGAAGGTTATGAGAACATGGATTATTGGGGAGGTAAGAATGTAGGTCTATCAGCCATAGAAGTCCAAGTTCAAGAGCAATGTAAATAACATAGTGGCGCTTAACGCAGGCTGCACATTTGAAACCACCTCGAGTGTTTTTAAAAGTACCTCATCCAAATCAATTAAAACAGAATTCTTACAGATTTTGTATTTTGTAGATCTCAGCATGGGCATTAAAAATATTGCTTCAGGTATTTCTAATATCCAGTTAGCACTTAATATCACTGGGGTGAGAAGAAAATATCATGACAGTCAAATGCTTTTAGATTTGAACTAGTGATTCTTTTCTATGCCTTGCTAAATAGCCTTCTCAATGTATTCTTTTAATAAAAAGTGAACATATTAAAAACAGACTTACTGCTCAATTTCTGTGTAAGATGGGCTATTTGCATATCAGGAAGTGCGCTAACCAGCCTATAATATTCTGTAATTATTAATGAAACCATTAATTAGATTTTCAAACTGTATCCTCCAAAGTCATGAACATATGCAGTTCTCTCTCGAGGCCATTTCCATTACTATGTGAATATATTATAAATTAACAAACCTGAAGACTGTGCAGGAACTGTGAATTACATCCTGTGAGTCTCAGAGGACATCAGGAAACTCATTTCCTTCAGGATGGATTGCTGTACTTTTCTTGTCTATCACCGAAAACATAATTATAGAGAAGTTAAATGCTTTAAAGTTCTTAGCCATTCTATAAATATGTGAATAATCAATGAACTTTCTATTTTATCTGCACACACACACACACACACAATTTAAAACATTTTGTTGGAGACTAATAGGTACGAAAACACACTGAAAAAAATCAGAAATTATTTGTATAATGATACCAAAACTGAAAAATAGATTGCCTTAAATGGTTAAGACATGCTGGGTGGCTGTAAAAAATGATTAACACCCACTCTTTCATCTTAGCAGACAGAGATAAGGACAGAATGAAGGAGCCTGGATGCCGGGCTTTTGTATTTTTCAAAGCCTGAGTCCCACTGGGAAGATTTTATTAGATGTTCTTTGAAGCAAAAAACATTTGCTAGAGAAAATGCTTTTCCGACTCTCAAAGCAAAGGTGGGGGGGGGGTGTTTTAACTGGATAAAGCAAAATTTTCTCTAGGTTTGCAGTTGCTGATTTTTTTGAGTTTAGTTAGTTTGAGTTAGTTTGAATTGTGCCTAGTAGAGAAGGGATACGTAGTCACTGCTTCTGAGATATGCCAAAGTGGAGAGAGGACAGGAGGGGTCTGCATAGTGATATCGGAAAGGGATTAGTTTCCATGTTTCATGCTTAGAGTCCAGGGATGTGTGTGTGTGTGTGTGTGTGTGTGTGTGTGTGTGTGTGAGAGAGAGAGAGAGAGTGAAAGAGAGAGAGAGAGAGAGAGAGAGTTGCTCTATGCATCTGTGCAAAAGGGTCCTAGTGAGTATGGCTCAGATGATAGCTGGGTCATTAAGAATAA
>NC_034592.1:66053763-66080585 GCF_900095145.1 Mus pahari | reverse complement strand
CACCACCACCACCACCACCACCACCACCACCACCACCACCTGGGAATGGAGAATTTAAATGAGCTAAGATTAAAGTAGACTTGGGGTTCAAAAGAGGAACTGACTTGAGGAAAACAAAAAATTGCATTTCTTTTATCTGTGAGTTTGTGGGGTTAATTCAATAATAGCATATAAAGTGAGAAATAAGGAATATGGAAAACATAAGTGCTTATTACATTCATGCTCTCCCAAGGGAATTCAGCTTTCTCACAGTGGAGGAAAGCTCCAGATACTATGGTACCTTACACTTCCATCCCTGTTTTAAAAATTTTTGCAAAATGTACCTTCTCATGTTCAAATCCTTGGTATTTTTTTTAGTTCAACATTATCCATCTGGATGAGGGGTAACAATGGAAAATAACTTTGTCCTGGAGGTAGGTGCTTACTTATGACAAATTGCCGGATGCTGTAAGAATGATTAACCATGTGGATGGAGAAGTCACTTGTACCAGATGCTCGGAAGCATAAAGTGAAGACTGAATGGCCACTGGAGGATCTCCAAGTTCCAAAGGTCAAATAATTAAAATGCACACTAACATAAAAAATGTGAAAAATAGCTTGATTTCTACCTCATCAAATAGTTGTACTTAATTATAACAATTTATTGAATAGGTACTTTTTTTGGTTATTGAGCTTGTTTTTATTTTTTGACATCAGTCTCTGAATCTGAGTGATATGAAACTCTCCTGAATTTGCATTTATTTTAACTCTAATATATCAGTTGGTGCATCTCATAAAAGGAAAAAAATTGTAACAGAAAACTTTAGTGATATAAAATCCTGTGGTGTTAATAGACTCATTAATTCACTGAGTGACATGTAGAAACATTTGCAAGTAAAGACAATGTCACACCAGAGTTAGCTCTCTGCTGGCCCTGAGGACACCTATCGCAACTCTTTTCTGCCTCCTTTGCCTTACAGTGCCGGGAGACTGGACGGCATGGCCTGCTCTGTGTGCCTCACTGCCTCCAGAGTGTGTTCACTCCCCATCTTCAGAGAAACCCGTAGCATTTTCTGGACATGCTCAGCTTCTTTTGAGAAAAATTATTTCTAGTGCTTTTAATGAGTTCATAACAATGGATATATCTATGGAGTCCATTGTGATAACTTGGTCCATACATATGATGTGGAATGATCCAATTAGGGCTACTGTGTTGTGTCGGCACATCCCAAAACTTTTCTTCTCGCTATTTTGAAATATATATTAACTACTGTAAACTTTAGTTAATCAGTGGTATACAGAATACCGGTCTTCCTTTCTAACTGCTGATCTAACTTCTTCAACCTCAAACCTCACCTCCTGGAATTTGGTGGCTACTATTATTCTCCTCTCTGTTCCTTTGCATAGATCAACAATTTTGGCTTTTATAGAAAATACTCCACTTTTAAAATTTCATACATTGTAAATATTCTTTCACATCCTTGTGAGTTTTCTATTTGGTCAAATAAGCTGTTTAATAAAACTTGCCAATCATCACCTGGCCTTATAACATTGAGCAAAGTGGCATTTTAAAAAGAGATAATAAGGAATTGCAAGAATTATGATTGTGGAATTAATTTTCTATAAAGATATCCTTGTATAGTATTTTTTGAGCTTAGAAATCATTAGCCTCTTCATTGCCGACTGGCTTTGGACCAAGTTCTGCAGTGTGGATGTCACTACAGTGAACCCTGCTCCCTTGTTCTGGCCCACTTCAGTGGTGCCTGTAATTCTAACACGGTGTCAGAGTAGAGGCTGCCTTTCTTTGAGTCTGTCTTCTCTTCATAGGGCATTCATTTATTTAATGAACACAAGCCAGGCCTGTGTTGTGTGCCAGGGACATTGAGATAAAAGTTCCTTTGCTTTCTAAAACTCACAGTCTGTACAGAGATAATTTTTCAGCTGAATCCTGTTGTCAGTTGCTCACATTTCTGGAACTATCAATGCATATCAAAAACACACAAAAGAAGAGCAATGCCTGCTGCCTTCAAAGAAGCAAACTGAACACTCTTATGTGGAGAAAATGGACCAGTTTTCTCTATGCTTACTACATGTTTATTTGCCTGTAAGCAGCATCATTGTTTTTATGATGAGTTTTATGATGGAATTTTTTTTGACTCCACTGCTGATTGACCTGGCTTCTCATCTTCTTGGACAAACTGCCTCATCATGTGAGCTCCATTTCAGTCACCTGATGTCCATTTCAGTCAATGTATGAGTGCAGAACTTTTCTCCTTTCCTTGTTTCTGGTCTCATGCCTCCAAGTGGTTACTTGCGTTTTTAATTTCTTTCTTTTCTTTTTTTTTTTTTGTTTTTTTGAGACAGGATTTCTCTGTGTAGCTCTGGCTGTCCTGGAACTCACTTTGTAGATCAGGCTGGCCTCGAACTCAGAAATCTGCCTGCCTCTGCCTCCCAAGTGCTGGGATTAAAGGCGTGTGCCACCACGCCCGGCTTGCGTTCTTAATTTCTTACAAATAACAAAATTCAAGCCTAAGAGCACGATGTCCACAACTTGGGAGCATCAAGCAAGCACAGCACAGCGGAAGAGAGAAAGCAAACAAGACTGGCATAAAATATCACTCATTCTTTTGCTGCTAAAACCGGAGCTTGGTAAGTCCTGTCGAGGATATGTGAGATTCAGAGAACACAGAAATAAAAAGCTTGTATAGTAAATACTGGGAGAAGGGCTCCTGAGAACATAGGTGATCCAGACGAGTATGGAGGTTTCTGGAAGGTAGGACACTGTGACAATTCATCTTAAGCAGGAAGGTGTGAGCCAACAGTAAAGATGACCGAGATTCTCAGAAGAGGGAAAGCCGGTGCTGAGCCAGGACAATGGTGTCGAAGCACTTCAAGGGGGATTACCCAGAACGGTGTTAGGTTCTTCACAGGCTTGAGCAGCCAAGTGTGATGAGATCCTAACCAGTTTACAGGAGCTGACAGAACTCAGTCTGGCAACACGTGAGGGTTTGAGAGGGGCAATTGACATTGCTGATGCTTCTGCACCTATCCCAGAGCATTCTGTGTAAAGATGTCTAGATTGACAACACTTAGAGAAGCTCTACAGGCGATTCTAATGAATGAGGATGAATGTGAAACCAGTACATGGACCAGCCAGGAGAACCCTGTTGGTTCTTGACTGACTTGGCTAGTTTCATGGAGACAAAGAGCAGGCTCTGACTGGGGATGTCGGTAAACATGCAGCCATAGAGGAAAGCAAGAATAAAGAAACTTGAGTCAAGGAAATGACTTTCTCCTGGAGATGCTAAGATGTCCAGGGAGATATTTTGGTTCTTACAAACTCTATTGTACTTGGGCAGCTTCTCCCCAGCTTTTCTTCCTCATATGCGTTTTTACCTTTAGAGCTGACAGCTACCATTTGAAGGAAATTACACCATGAAACTTGAATGCTTTTTAAGTTTTACTTTGGTTTTCCTCTCTGACTATCAATCCTTTGAGGCTCAGTTACTTTATCAGAAAAAAATAGAGATTCTCATAAATACCCCCAAATTATTCTTTAGTTAAAAGAACTTAATTTTTTTTTTTTCTTTCAAGACAGGGTTTCTCTGTGTAGACCTGGCTGTCCTGGAACTCACTTTGTAGACCAGGCTGGCCTCGAACTCAGAAATCTGCCTGCCTCTGCCTCTGCCTCCCAAGTGCTGGGATTAAAGGTGTGTGCCACCATGCCTGTCTCAGAACTTAAGTATTTATCTTTTGTCAAAAACAGTTATCAGTGTGATTCTCAGCATCTCTATAAGGCACGCTATTGTTATTGTGACACCATTCTGAACGCTTTGATAAACTGCTTAATGCAAAAGTTTACTCAGTTTTTATAACAGTCCTAAAGATGAATATTATAATTTTCATTTGATAGCCGAGGAATTAAGGGGTTGGTTTCAATGTACATAATTTATTACATTGTTCATTGTAATATTGTTCATTGGTGATCTTTACTTAATATGTCTACCAATTAAAGTTATATTCATGGATAATTATATTTACTATAGTAATAGAACATTTTCTCTCTTTTTATCCAGGGGTACATGGTCTTATGTTGCTTCTGAAGATTGCCAGATTTGGTAGTTTTATCTTCTCTGTACATAATCTATATATAAATCTATAACATAATCTAATTATGTTATAGTTTTATTTCTGTTGCTGTGACAAATACCCTGGTAAAACCCAACTTGGTCAAGGGAAGGATGCATTTGGCTTACAATTACAGGTGGTAGTGCATTATTTTGGAAAAAGTCAAGACAGGAACTCAAGCAGCTAGACACATAACACCCAGAGTAAAGAACAAAGAGAATATATATGCATCTTTGCTTGTTTGCTTTGAGATGACTTATTGCTTTTTTGTATTGTTCAGAACCCCTTTGCCTAGGGAATGTTACCACCTGTAGTAGATTGGAACTTCCTATATTGATACAGTGACAATCAAGATGGTCTCCCACAGACATGCTCACCGGCCTGCCTATCTTAGACAATTTCTCACAAAAACTCTCTTCTCAAGTGATTCTATGTTGTGTGAAATTGACAGTTAAAACTAACCAGCACATAATATATCTGCACTACACCAATAAGATGTAAAACACAATTAACAAATTCTGATATTTTTAAATGTTTCCTGTCAATTTTGAGGAAATAAGTTGATAATTGGAGAAGTCATCTGATTTGAAATCACTTACCAAAGTGAGCCTAAAGCTACAAACCACCAGCTTCTACACTGAAGGCTTTATTTGACACTATTCTCACTGAAATAACAAAGAATTTCACAAGGCAATTCCACAACCCGCCAACCATCTATCATTGCTATAATGCTTTAGGATATAGTGATAATGGCATGGATTCTGACTCAGTTACGAATGAATTTTTACAAAAGTAGAGGATTGTTTTTTAAAATGATGTATTTTGTTAAGCAGAGTTTCTATCCATTATAGATAGGAATTATCTATTATAAATGTCATGTAAATATTAAAGCTATGGAGAACATATTGTAGTTTAATTTGATAAGACATTTTATTTTGTGCTGCAGTTTGTGTTTATAATTGGGATCATCTCAGGTATGACTGGTCAGAGAAACTAGTTTACTTTGAATTTGAGGTAAGGAAGTAGCAATACAGGGCAGGGAGATGGCTCAATCAGTGAAATCAAGAGGGTCAAGGTCTGGCCCCTAGAACTAACATACAAAAGTCAAGCATGGTGTGTGAACAGACAGTCCCAGTGAGGAAGTAGAGCTAGGTGGAGCTCCAGCCCTCACTGGGCTAATTGGTGAGTTCCAGGCCAGTGTGATGCTTTGGCAAACAAAATAAAAATAAAACAAAATAAACAAACAACAAACAACCCCAAACCAAAGCCAAACTAAACCAAAATACAGAGGGAGGTGATGAATAATAATACCAAAGTCCAGCCTGTACTCAACTCTCTGCTGGTACAGAAATCAACATTTGAATAATACAAGGAAAACCTTTACACAGTGCACAGCAGGATTACACCAATATGTCACATCTGTAATTCTAGCACTTGAGAGATTCAGGCAGGAGGATCAGAAATGTTCAAGTCTGTCCTCGGATACATGGTACCTTAGGGTTTCTATCACTGTCACAAAACACCATGGCAAAGGCTTATAAAAGAAAGTGTTTAGCTGGGTTTATGGTTTCAGAGGAGAGAGTACACGCTGAGGCTGAAACAGCTCAAGGTTCACGTTTTGATCCACAAGCAGGAAGCAGAGAGAGACACATTGGGAATGTCCAGAGTTTCAGGAAACCTTGAAGCCTGTCCCCAGTGACACAGCTCCCCCAATAAAGCTGCATTTCCTAATTCTTCTCAAACCAACTGAAGACTAACCATTCAAACATATGAGCCTTTGAGGGTCATCATAATTCAAAGCACCACACATAGAAAACCTGAGGTAGGCTTGGGATAGATGAGACCTTGCCTTAAAAGCAAACAAAATAACTAGAACTTGAACCCATGCTATGCTTATACATTCAAAATATCTTTTTTAAAAAGATTTATTAATTACATATATATGAATATACTGTAGTTGTCTTCAGACATACCAGAAGAGGGCATCAGATCACATTGTAGATGGTTGTGAGCCACCATGTGGTTGCTGGGAATTGAACCCAGGACCTTTGGAAGAGCAGTCAGTGCTCTTAACTACTGAGCCCATCTCACCAGCCCCATTTAAAATATCTTAATTGATGAAGATATTTGAGCTTTAATTAATGAAGACTATATTTCTATACAATTCACTATGATTTTATTTAAGGAATAAATATATTGGGAACTGCTGCGAGCCATATCATTCGCCATTATAGGATGGCGCTGGCTTCCACTGCCCATCTGATAATAATAATGACTCAGCACAAGTCCTCTTTGCCCAGCCTTATGTTATTGAAGTGATTCTTGCTTTAGCCTATCCCGTGGCAACAGTAAGACACAGAGCACCTGGGCAGTAAACGCTCCAGTATATAGGGTGGCCTTGCTAGTCCATTAGTGTTCCCCATAGCATCATGAAAGGCGTTCCTGAATAAAGTGCTGTTGAGAAGGATCTCAGGCATTGCGTCGTTTTTTGCTGGTCAAGGCCGGTCTCGACAGGGAATGTTAGTTAATAACATTGAAGTAATGTATGTAAATACAAATAAATTGTTAACAGTTTTCTTAAAAGGGCATAATTTTAAGAGCACATGAAAATGTAAAAAAATAGTACAATTAGAGATAAATAATAAATGGAGTGATCTGAACATTTAAATATTTTATATTTCATTTAAATTGGTATTATGCAATTTGCCACATATTTTGAAACTTTAATCCTCATGTGAAAATCTTATAACCACAAAGTTATACTTTTTGAATCCTTACAATCTATTATCACAAAACTCACATAAACATATGACAGTTACCAAAAGAAAAATAGTGTTAGCATGAAGAGTGACTGATTCCAGAATTGGCTTTTGTCACCCTCCCCTCTTGATTAGGTCACATGATCCATCTCCAGACAAAAGTTTATAAAATTATTGTAGTTTACACCAACGTAATTTTACTATAAATGTTCGGGCTGGCCTTTTTGTTTGAATGTGTTCACACTTCTGCTTGTCTGCCTGAGGCAGTCTTACCATGCAGTCCAGGCTGGCTGGCCTCAAACTCATGGAAATCCTCCTGCATGGGCTGTGGAGTGCTGTGATTACAGGTGGGAGCTTCCATGTCTGGGAAGGATTTTGAAAATGTAGGAGCTGTACCCATGGCTGCTCTTCGGTTCTTTCAAAAGTTGTAAAGAAAAGAAAAGTAGCATTTAGCAAAAGCGGGTTGTATTATTGCATGTAAGGACTTACACATGCAGACGGAGTGGAAGTACACAGGTCTTCCTCTTAAAAATACCTTCTTTCCACACCACAAGGAAAAACCCCACAGAATCAACTAACCTGAGTCCATAAGGGTCACAGAGTCTGAACTGCCAACTGGGGCAACTGCATAGGCCTGCCCTGGGCACTCCATACATGTTAAAGTCGAGTAGCTTGGTCTTCTTGTAATACTCCTAAGGGTGGGAGCAGGGGCTGTCTCTGACTGTCACCTGCCTTTGGAGCCGTTTCCTCCTACTGGGTTGTCTTGTCTAGCCTAAATGGAAGAGAAGGTGCCTAGTCTTATTGCAGCTTTATATGCCAAGGCTGGTTGATAACCGTGGAAGTCCTCCCCTTTTCTGAAAGGGAGTAGATGGGGGGATGGCACTGGCTGAGAGGAGAAGAGGGAGGAGAAACTTTGGCTAGGATAATGAATGAATGAATGAACGAATGAAACATATTCTGCTTCCACAGTTGTGTATGACTCGACCAAGGAGCCACAAGGCTGCTGTCTCATAGCTCAAGCCTTGTGTGTCCACAGAGGTGTCTGAAAGATGACACTTACAGATTGGAGGGATGAATATGATGGATTCATGCAAGTTTGGTATTAGAACCTAACCATTTTTGACTCAAATCTGTTTCTAAAAACAGTCTACTAAAAGGTATTTCTGTTCAATTATTTTTTCTTCTTAGACATTTCCCCATCCCCGTCTCAGGTGCCTATGAAAGTGTTACTGTTGTTCAAGCAATCTGATTAGCCTTTAATACATAAAGATGAAACTCTTAAATATTTACCATGTAAGGTATACAGAATTCATAACTGAGACTATTTCAACAGGCTAATCTGTAGCTTGTTTGGCATTCTAAAATATAGTATAAATCTGTTTTGCACAAATTTAGTATCGGGCTGGAGTCGTTTGTGATGCAAGGTTTATTTGAGTTGACTCCCTGTCATCTCATGAGGATCAGCTGGAGAAGAAGGAATTTGATGGCTGAGGCTTGGACCTGGTCTGCAGCGTGTGCACAGTGGCTGCCATGGTTTTTACAGCTGTCATTAGAACAGGTATTTTGTTATTTAGAGGAAGATATTAGATTCAACTATACTCCTTCCTTCCTTCCTTCCTTCCTTCCTTCCTTCCTTCCTTCCTTCCTTCCTTCCTTCCTTCCTTCCTTCTCTCTCTCTCTCTCCTTCTCTTTTTCTTTCCTGTCTTTACAGACAAGGTTTGCTTTCTTTCATCTTTCTTTATTCTTTCCTCAGTAAATATTTTCTGGCAATATAAACAATAAATGTTGACATGATTATGGAGGGGAGCTGTAAAACCACAGTCTTTGGAAACCTCTAACAACAGAATAGCTTTTCTTGGGTTGTTTTAGACTGTAGCTATGGGAGAGGGATAAAATAGCTTAATCTTTGGAGTCTAATAACCATAGTGTTTTGAAATCAGATATGTCAAATGCTGATATGGCCAAAAATACCAAGCCATTGTGATTTAAATTTCCCGACTGCTAATGAGAAGAGACTGATGACATCATGTGACTGACTCAAGACAGTGCTGTGTGAGTGTTTTGTTTATATGGAGTCCACGATACATGGTTGAGACACTTTTGTGTGTGTGTGTGTGTGTGTGTGTGTGTATTGTATTCCTTTTTTTTTCTTTCAAAATAACCTTTTTTCCTGATGCTACTCTGAAACCATTTTCCTTAGCTTCTATAGCTCTTCCTTGTGGTGAATATTGCTTGGGGTTCTGGTCCTTAGGATGCTGAGCATCTCTGATAGATGTGTCTTGTAATGGCAGCATGTGGAAATGGCAGTCAGATCAGTCAACTGTATTCAGCAGGTTTGGAGACTGGGAGAGAACAGAAGTCTAGGGCTACACTTGGGAAACTGGCCACGTAAGTATACCTGACCCCCACATTCACTGGTGAATGTCAGATGAGTCTAGATGGGGGTGAGCATGGAGCCTAGAGAATTCAGGTGACACTGATCATAATCAGCGCCCTGACTGCTTGGACTTCCTACACGGAGACTTGGTGGGCTTTGCAAAGAGGTTCTGATTTTCAGACATGAATAATCAAATGTAAAGACTCACTATCTGGAATTCAGCTTGCACTTGACTTTCCTTGAGTTTTGTATTAGAGATATTTTCTAACCAGTTACATAGTTTATTTTATTGTCCTGGTGTTTGTAAAAAGTCCTAGATGTATTCTTAATTCTTTGAATCTGTCATTGCTTTCAGTTTTTCTTGTATTTAAGATTCTTTATTTTCATTTTTGTGGTGGTTTGAATATACTTGGCCCATGGGAAGTGGCACTATTAGGAGGCACAGCCTTGTTGGAATAGGTGTGACCCTGTTGGAGGTAGTATGTCACCATGTGGGCAGGCTTTGAGGGCTTCTATTGTTCAAGCTCTAACAGAGCAGAAGAGAGCTGCCTCCTGGCTGCCTTGCTGAATTCTCAGCTCCTCCAGCATCATGTCTGCCTGCATGCTGCCATGCTTCCTACCATGATGATAGTGGACTGAACCTCTGAAACTGTAAGCTAGTCCCAATGAAATGCGTGACTTTATAAGACTTGCCTTGGTTATGGTGTCTTTTCACAGTAATACAACCCAAATTAAGACAACCTTTTAAATCTTATTTTTGTCTTGCCTCTTTTCTTAAAAAAAAAAAAAGCATTTTTTAAACATTGCTATAAGTGTTTCAACCAACACTCTTAAATTTTGAGCTGTTGGCTTTGTCTGACATTTCAGACCTTCTTAGAGTTTTTTAAAATTCCTCTTGCGCCTTTAATGTCAGTCTGTCATGTTTATTTGTTTTTGATTGTCTTAGTTAAAACACCATTCATATTCCTTCATGAGCCTGGGCCCATAGATGTATGTCTTCAGCTGCTGGGCTGCTATTGCTAGTAGACATTTATTGCTATTTTTGTTCTTTTAAAAACTTTTTATGGAGGATGGATAGAGAAAATATGGTACATTTACACAATGGAGTACTACTCAGCTATTAAAAACAATGAATTTATGAAATTCTTGGGCAAATGGATGTATCTGGAGGATAGCATCCTTAGTGAGGTAACCCAATCACAAAAGAAGTCACTAGATATGCACTCACTGATAAGCAGATATTAGCCCAGAAACTTAGAATATCCAAGATACATTTTGCAAAACACAAGAAAACCTAGAAGGATGACCATCGTGTGGATACTTCATTCCTCCTTAGAATAAGGAACAAAATACCCATGAAAGGATATAGGTACAGAGACAAAATTTAGAGCTAAGATGAAAGGATGGACTATCCAGAGACTACCCCATCCGGTGATCCATCCCATCATCAGTCATCAAACCCAGATACTAATGTACATGCCAGCAAGATTCTTCTGAAGGGACCTGATATAGCGGCCTCTTGTGAGGCTATGCCAGTGCCTGGCAAACACAGAAGTGGATGATCACAGTCAGCTATTGGATGGAACACAGGGCCCCCAATGGAGGAGCTAGAGAAAGTACCCAAGGAGCTGAAGGGGGCTGCAACCCTGTAGGTGGAACAACAATATGAACTAACCAGTACCACCTGAGCTCATGTCTCTAGCTGCATATGTAGCAGAAGATGGCCTAATTGGCCATCATTGGGAAGAGAGGCCCCTTGGTCTTGCAAACTTTATATGACCCAGCACAGGGGAATACCAGGGCCAAGAAGTGGGAGTGGGTGGGTAGGGGAGCAGGGGCAGGGGGAGGGTATAGGGAACTTTCAGGATAGCATTTAAAATGTAAATAAAGAAAATATCTAATAAAAAACTTTTTATAGGTTTTTATTTCAGATCATGCACCTCAATTCCATTCATCTCCTCTTTTCCTCATATCTGCCTTCAACCCTAGCAACCTCCCCTGCATCAGAAAAAAAAAGAAAAAGAAATCTCATTGTGAAAGCTTTAGTGTGCCACAATGTGTCTCACAGTATACCCTTTGCCCATACTTCTTCGCTTGCAAGTGTTCATTGCAATGCTTTGTTGGTCTGGTACAATGTCTCTAGCTTCTACTACCCTATCAGAGCTTAATCTCACTGAGACTTTTCTCAAACATTCTGCTGTTGTTCTGTGACATAGAGTTCCCGTAGCTTTGGATCTGCGACTGGCCCCTTTATGCACTAAAGCAGTTTATTGATGGGGTAGATGTTGGGGTGAGCCAATTCAAAGCTCTGTATCTGGGCCTGGGAGGTATCTGAGCTGATCAGCCCATTGTCTTTCCTGCTCTCACGCCTTTGGGGACCAGAAACTCCCACTACCAGGGCCAAGTCTACACTGCCCAAATGAGGTGCAGGTGAAAGGCAGGGACAGTTCTCCCACCCTGATGCCCTTTGGCCAAGTTGTCTTGCTTGCCATTGATGGCAGGGAATGAGGGAGGGTGTCTCTTCCTCATCTTCACAACTGCCCAGCAGATAAGAGGCAGAGCAAGCTCTCCCATGCTCACGTTCTTGGTGCCACCTCACCTCCACCCTTGTCCATCAGGGTCAGCCCTACTGTGCTACCCAGGTAAGGAGCAGGGCCTGGTGCTACAGCAGGTGAGGGGCAGTGATAGCTCTCCTGCTCTCACAACCCTGTCAGGGGCCTGCTGGTAGAGTTTTGCCTACAAGGTGATTTAGAGGTCACCATGGCTGTGGATAGTGTCTGCCCAAGATTACTGCCTTTCCATAACAACACAGATGATGAAAACTGGCAGAGATGGAGGTTAGCCATGTTTGGGAGGTGCAGGATCACCCTAACTGGCTCTTTCCACAGCTGGGGAGTAAGCACAGCTTATCTTTTACCTTCATCCAGTTTGACTCTTCTGTCTGCTGTAGCTAACTTTCTTCCTATGGGACCCACAGGAGCTTTCTCAGTATCATTTCTTGCATTATCTACACTCCATCTGGGATACTAACATTTAATTCTTAAAGCCTCAACTGTAATTGCATATACACATATTTACATATAGTAAAATTTACCAAGTTAAAAGGTACTTGATTTGTTGCTCCTCAAACAAGCCAGGCAGCTCTGGCTTCACTGTCTTTGACCTTGATTTCCTTCTTTGACAGCTTTCTTCTCCCTTGCTCTTGACATGACACACTCACTCAATTCTTTCAAAACTATTTTCTTAGAAATATTTTCCATCTGTGCTTAAAATTTCAAGAGACCTCCATTTCGGAAGTGCAGGCATAAAGTTCTTGCTTAGTGTTTTACACGGTCTTTCTTGCTTCTTCTACATTATATAATGAGCTTATTTAGTTTATTTTCTGTCTTCTCATTTTATATAATAACTCCCAATGGGCAGGACTTTAATTTGTTTTGTTGGTAGCAGACTCTGCAGTACTTATAAATATTTGTTGAAGAAATGAAAAATGGTTTTGACCTTTGATTGTATAAATGGTCAAGGCAATAAGTTTTTTTTCTGAGCAACTGCCTATATCCATAAGGGGGGAAATATAAATTTATATCTCTATTGGAGAGTTGTGGTAGGAATTCAAAGAAAATGCTTCATGTGCTACAAGTTTCTAAAAAACACACTACAAAAAGAAAAGTATCATACAAAATGTGTGATGGCTCATGTTTGTTTGTGTGTGTGTGTATGTGTGTGTATGTGTGTGTATGTGTGTGTGTGTGTGTGTGTATGTGTGTGTGCATGTATAGGTGGGTGCATGCACACACATGTGGAGGCCAGAGGTCAATGTTGGTATGTCTTTCTCAGTCACTGTCTATGATGTCTTGTGAAGCATGGCCTCTCACAGAATGAGAATCTTATTGACCCATTTAAATTAGCTGGTCAATGTATATATCTGTCTTGTCTCCTCATCGGGGTCAGCATGACCCACTAAATTTTATGAATGTTCTTGGGATCTGAGCTCAGATTCTCACGCTTGCAACAAGTACCTTAACCAACTGAGCCGTCATGCAGGCTCCTGGTTCACAATCTTTGAATAGGTGATAGACTGGCCATAGACTAGTTTAAAGCTTTAATTTCTAGGAGAATTTATTTGTTGAATATTACTGAGCAAACCATGTTTCAGGCCTATCTTCTAGTTATTTGAATAAAGTCAAATGCGATGAGGTGACAGAGAAGTCCTGAGAACTGAGGACACCCTGCCTTGCTTGAGTTGTCAGCCTGTGAAGAAAGCCAGTACATACTTTTAGGAGTGAGGTAAGCTTTGGAAGCATTGGAAGGATATGAGATATGGAGATAGAAGTTGTGCCTACTTTGAGGTCATAGAATGTTTTTCCTATTTTGGTATGTGTGTGTATGTATGTATGCAGGCATGTTTATATGAGTATACGTATTTAATCAGTATTTTGACTCTAAAATAATTCACATAACAAGAATGAACCTAACATTTACTTTAACACTATTCCTTCTTCTGTCCTTGGAGAGTGTCTGCGACTTTATGAACTGCTCAAGGACACAATTTGGCAGTGATGCCTACACGGAGTTGAGTACGGAATAACAAGGATTTTGAAAATGTTCCCTTTCAAGAACCTGTCGAGACCATATCCAGAGGTTAGGCAAGGCCCTCTGCTTGAGGGATGGGACCACTCACCCATCTCCAAAATTTTAACCCAGAATTGCTCCTGTCTAAAGGAAATACAGGGAAAAACAGTGGAGCAGAGATTGAAGGAGAGGCCATCCAGAGACTGCCCTACCTGGGCATCCATCCCACATGCAGGCACCAAACCCACACACTATTGTGGATGCCAAAAAGTGCCTGCTGACAGGAGCCTGATATATCTGTATCCTGAGAGGCTCTGCCAGATCCTGACCAATACAAATGTGGATGCTCGCAGCCAACCATCAGACTAAGCAGAGGGACCCCAATGAAGGAGTTAGGGGAAGGACTGAAGGAGCTGAAGGGAACTTATCTGGCATCAGTGAGAGTGGAAGCCCATGGTCCTGTGAAGGTTTGATGCCCCAGTGTAGAGGAATGCTAGGGCAGTGAGGCAGGAGTGGGTAGGTGGGTAGGGGAGCACCCTCATAGAAGCAGGGTAAGGGGGGATGGGATAGAGGGTTTGCACAGGGGAAACTGGGAAAGGGGATAACATTTGAAATGTAAATAAATAAAATATCCAATTAAAAATGTTAGAAAAAGAGAAAATGTTCCCTTTCCTCTGGATTATTGAACTGATGGCTTTCTGTAGCTGGTGTAGTTTTGCATCTCTCAAGATTGTGGAAGAGTTGGAGTTTTCTTAGTGGCTACAATTATTGGTATAGTGAGGGGCATGAAGCCCATCTGAGAATGCCTGACCTATAGTAAACACTTGAAAAACCTTTTTATTTATATGAAGATTTTCTCATTTTATTTAATGATCATCTGGCATTTTTTCTTCCATTTATTTATATATTTATTTATTCACTTTACATTCCAGTCACAGCCATTCCTCCCTCCTCTACTCCCAGTCCCACTCTCACAAGTCCCTGCCCCATTACCCCCTCTCCTTCTCCTCAGAAGGTACTCCCTTGGGTACCACCCTGACCTTGTAAATCAAGTCACAGCAGGACTAAGCATCCTCTCCAACTGAGGCCATAGTTGTAGTTCAGCTACAAGAAGGGGATCCAGTGGCAGGCAACAGAGTCAGTCTCTGCTCCTATTGTTAAGGAACATACATGAAGACCAAGTTGCACATTTGCTACAAATGTGTAGGGGGCCTACTTCTATCCCCTGAATGCTCTTTGGTTGGTGGTTCAGTCTCTGTAAGCCCCCATAGGCCCAGGTTATTTGACTTTGTAGGTCTTCGTGTGGTGTCCTTGACCTCTCTGGCTCACTCAATCCTATCCCTTACTCTTCCACATGACTCCTGGAGCTCTGCCTCATGTTGACGGTGGATCTCTGCATCTGTTTCCAGCTGCTGGATGAAGCCTCTCAGGAGACAGTTTTGCTAGGCTCCTGTCTGCGAGCATAGCAGAGTATCATAAATAGTGTCAGGGGCTGACTCTCTTCTATGGCATGGGCCAGTCATTGGTTGGCTATTTTCTCAATCTGTGCTCTATCCTTACTCTACATATCTTATAGGCAGGACAAATTTTGGGTCAAAGTTCTGTGGGTGGGTTGATGTCCCCTCCCCTCTACTGGAAGCCCTGTCTGGCTACAGGAGGTGGCCACTTCAGTCCCCATATCCTCTACTGCTAGGAATCTCAGCTAGGATCACCCCAATATATTCCCAGAAGCCTCCCCATCCCAGGTCTTGGGCTAGTCCCAGAGATACCCCCCTGATTTCTGTTTTCTTTCCCACACCTCTCTCTTAAAGGGGGAAATAAGATAGACATTGGAGGTGGATGGAGAGGGAACAGGGTGGGGGAGGGGGTGAGGATAGGGAAGCCTTGATGAATCTTTAATGGGGATAAAAAGTAAACTACCATGGCAGGAGGGGAATGGCAGGATACAAGTGACCTGATAGGGGAAATCAGAAAAGGAGGCTCCTTAGTGAAGGAGGTAAATGCATGAGATGGGGGAGGGGGGGGGAAAGGTAAAATATGGATGCCTGAAGGCATCATATTAACTACCTAAAAAATAATACATATGATTCTCTATACACATATTTATATAAATAGTTTTAACAAACTTTTCTCATTTTGGGCTGAGAGTGTTTCCTCCTAGAACCAAAGATCATCTGTCAAAAACCCAATGCCAGACTTGAGATACCCACTTTTGTGTTGTTAGTCAGAATGGTTCAAGAAACTCCTAAAATATAAAGCTAAATACTGTTGCCCCTGGTTACCTCTCAAAGGTGGAAGGTAAGTCCCCATTGCTGAAGACACCATGCACTTCAGTATCAAGGCCCAGTGACCCCTGAGGTGGAACTACTGGAATGTCCCTACCCAGTGACTGGGTTTCATGATACCACAAGATACCCTGAAAACTTCCAAAGGACAGAGTGAAGCAAGCAACCGTGGTCTTACAAGTTATGATGCCTGTGGGTTATATTAACAACCAGCTGTCACAACAAAGCTGAGGGCACAGTAGGGTAACCATCAACTGTCTAACTGTACATAACACCCACTTAACAAGGGAGATACCATGTCTGCTATTGGAAACCTAGCTACCTCCTCTGTGCTAGTGAAGTCACACTCACTGGAAGAGAATCTACAACTACTAATTTGCTAAACCAGCATACTAAACCCTAATGACAACGGCTCTTATGCCCACAGGTAAGGATAGTCTTCACTCCCCATAAAACAAACTTCTCTTTGCAACAGATAGAGGCCACTATGGAACTCACAACTAATCAAAATGGAGAATTGTGGAGCTCAGTCCCAATGGATACATTTATAATACATCCATGTATCTAAGGCCCAGGGAACATTGCAGAAGAAGAGGTGGAAAGTTTGTAGAGGCTCTTGCTATGAGATGGTGTCTAATAATGATTTGAAAAGCTACACCCATAAATCTCATCAAAATGATTATTCAAATGTAAGTGGAACAAAAATGATAGCAATGGACCTGCCAAGGTGGACAAGAAAGGCCCCCTGAGGTCTGAACCCTACACAAAGAACTCCAGGAAACTGGGGGAAGCTGCGAGGAGGGGAAATGCTCTTCTCCAGAAAAGAGCACACCAACCCACGGTCCAATCCCAAACAGTCAGCTCTGAGAATAGACAAATAGACAAGCTTATACAGACTCAACAAGTTATCTTTAATAATTTTATACATATCACACACACACATGCACACACACACACATGCACACACACACACATGCACACACACACACACACATGCACACACACACACACACACATGCAAGTAATGACAACTGGTGAGAAAAGAGGCCATGAATTTGAAGGTGAGTCGGGAGAGGTATATGGAAGGGTTTGAAGGGAATAAAGGGAAGGGAAAAATGTTATTAAGTTTCAAAAGCCAAAAAGGAAACCAAACAAATGAACACCACCACCACCACCACCATCACCATCATCATCATCAACAACAACTGAATTCAACTTACTTTCCCAAACTCTCGGAACAAATTTCTTAGAACAAATTTCTTTGAACAATTTCTTATGAATTTTTTACCTAGAGTGGGTATTTGGGAATTAGGTCACAAACAGCTGTGTGCTGTTCTTTTAAAACAAGCCAGAGGAAAGAGTTTTAAAGATCTTTCTCCCTAAAGAAATAGTTAATCAATGAAGAGATAGCTACCTTCAATGTGATTTAGAAAGCACTCGAAGAACAATTTCACTGAAATCCGTTATGTGATAGATGTGATGATTTTTATGCTTTTTCCTATTAGCTAAAGATACACTTAGTTTTTGAAAAGCTGAACAGATGGACTACATACCTGCCTCCCACTTGTATTTATGATATATGTATTCAGATTGAGACAAGCTAAGCTCAGCTACTCAATCACTCCCTGAGTTTATTGGATTTATTCTGTATATATAATTGACTAAATTCTTGTAACCTTTGATACATTCAGATTCAACAAAGTGAGTTCCCTGAGTTCCCATGTGGCTCAAGTTTTTGATGTTTCATCCTTTGTATATCGGGGCTTTTTTTTTTTTTTTTTTTTAACCTATGTCCATTTTTTTCCCTCATGCATTTTACCTGATTATTATGTCTCTAAATTGTAACTATCATCAACTTTATTATGTTTTCAAGTTACATGGAATGATGCTTTAACATTTTTGATGAATATCTGAAACAAAAATAACATAATCTGGGGGGGGTCTCCCATTCTCAATAGGCATTCATAGCTCCTCATCTGTGAATGGGGTCTTGTGATATTGCCCGTTCTTGTAGGCATCCCAACTGGTGTTGACATTGTGACACTGTGCCGGTCTTATTTAGGTAACCATATTTTCGTGACGTCACTGATGCAGCTTCCCTGGGATATATGGAAGATACTGTCCTACAGTAGACATCCTGGTCTTCTTGCCTGCTCTTCTGTGATAATTCCCAAGCCTTAAATGCAGGCACTGTGTTGCAGATATATCCACTGTTGTTGGACACCCTGCCATAATCAGTCTCGCTCTCTGCATTTCTACTTATTTGTTAAATTGGTCATCTTTTCTTATCTGGCACACATCTCACTGTATTGTTGGGCTTATTTCATTAGATTCTTTCCTTTTACTCAACCTTGCTCAACCTCTGATTTTGCTTTTCTACTTTTTGAAAAGTGTTTTGATGCTTTAAAAATATATTTCTATGCTATCAAAGTCCACCCTCAATAACCTAACATTTTTGTAAACAAACCTAGGATGAAATTATTTATGAATAAAATAGTTTATTCCAAGAAAAAAATCTGTAGATGGCTCAATATTTCCCTTCTACCTACACAAGTATAAAAATTAAATGTGACTCTCAGATCAGGCATATTTCATGTGCACTCACCAGTGGGGAGGCTGAGGTAGGAAGCCTGTCTCAAGCGTGGTGCCAACTCTACAGTTAGAACCAGATAAGCCAGGGACACAGAGCAAAGTCCTTTCTTAGGAGAACAAACTAGACAAAATATAAAAGGTGAATATCCATATTACAATGTTTTTATATTTATAGGTGTACAAATAAGGACTGGGATTTGTTAACCACCTAAAACCATTTTAAGATTTCTGTAGGTTCTCTGCTGCTGAAAGATTTTTGGCACATTGGAGAAAATTCTTTATGAAAATGAGCGCTTCAGGAGAGACTGGTGCTGAGACAGGAGAGAGATGTGTTGATGGGGAAAAGGAAGTGTGAACACCGGAAACAGTGCTACTTAAAAAAAAAATAGTGTTTTAGAGACATTTTTCAATTTTATTTTGTAAGCCTGACAGCATTTTGCTTCAGAGTTTTCAAATGTAATCACAATTCATACTACCTCTAAAAACTGAGAAATTTTAGTTTGTATTATGTTTTAATATTGGGAATGAATAGGGTTGTACATTTAGGCTTCAAAGAACTTCCTAGTCATGCCAAAGATCTAAGTGTAGAACGTGTGATTTCACCAGTAGAGGGAACAAAGTCCTGATTAGGTATATATAGCTTTTCAATGAACCAATCAAGTAGCATATTTGGATCAATAATAGGCATATAAATATACATATATATATTCATATTTATATATCTGAAATTCATAGTCCAAGGGACACTCTTGTATTTATTTGCTGTTATTGGCAACCCTTTCAGCTTAGAACAATGTGAAGTCTAAGAGTCAGGCCACAAACATGGAAAGCAGTAACAACACAAGGAAACCCATGGCAATTTGATGCCAACAACCACAGGTCCATTGTTATTCCCTCACTGAGGTACAGGGTATCTGTTCTTCCCTTTATATCTGGCTGGAACTAATAATTTGCTTGTAATTAATAGAAAGTAAAGGGAAGCCCTGCGGGGATACAAGGGCTAGATTATGACAGGATCTGCAGATTCTGAATGGTACAACTCCCTGTTGGAGCACTGAGCCAC
This sequence comes from Mus pahari, assembly GCF_900095145.1. Classification (NCBI taxonomy): domain Eukaryota; kingdom Metazoa; phylum Chordata; class Mammalia; order Rodentia; family Muridae; genus Mus; species Mus pahari. The sequence continues at coordinate 66,060,833 of NC_034592.1, read as the reverse complement.
CAAATAAGAGATCTGCCTGCAGCCACCATATTGTAAAGAAGCCTCACCCACATGGAAAGGCTCAAGTACGTGTTTCTATTGGCTGCCTCAGCACCACCAGCACCGAAGTCACAACATCAACTGAGAACAATACCTACAGCTATATAAATCTCTCCTGGTCACACTGTAGATCACACAGTGTAAAACAGGTAAAGCATTTTTATTTGTCTTATCTAAGTACTGTGTTTACAGAATCACATAACATAGTAAAGCAATTGTTTAAGGCACTGGGTTTAGAGTGGCAGGGGAGAGGGGAGGCTTGTTAAGCAATGATAACATCTAAAGCGTTAAGGCAAAATGAATGGCTAAACTAACCATATTGAAGGAGCTGAATGTCATCAACCGTTTGGGTAGGAGAATGGCTCCTCTGCTCCACTCCACATTTGAAAGGAAAGGTCTAAAGATGAATTGCTGGTGAAGATTCCTGATCTCTTTCCTTTAACATTCTTTATGTAAAATAATTGCAATTTCAAGTCAATCAGTTTGCAAAGCACTGGGAAAAAAAAGGTTGAGAGTTGAATGGAGAAAAGAATAAATTAAACTCCTGCCTTAATTTCTGGTCTCTACCTCTGAGCATTTAAAGAAGAAGCCATTAAGACAGTGCATAGAACTTAATGGTCTTTACAGAGGCCGATAACCGGAGAGGCAGATTGCAGTCATTTTGTGTTGGTGACCCACCAGTCTGACTTAGTCACTTAAAATTTGCATTTCTTTACAGTTCTGAAATAGGGCCACTTTAAAGTGTTCTTTTGAAAGAGTACAAAAATTCCATGCAGAAGAAAGCAATTTGGTGACAAGAAAATTTCCTTTATGCTGTAATGTCTATGGTGAAGTCTCTGAACAGCTGAATGGCCCAAGATAAAAGTGAAATAAAATATTTGGTCTCTACTTACGGAAGGATTTTTTTTTTTGTTTTTGTTTTTGGGTACCATAATATGGAGTAGTTGTGGGGAGATAGTGAAGAAAGACCAAGCCATCTTCCTTGAGGACTTTACAACATCATGGGATGATTGTAATATGAAAAATGTCTATACATTACTCAAACTCAGGAGCTTTGTTTACATAGAATTTTTAAAAAAAGATTTGGGAGTGAACTTTGAGTGACTTGAAACAGTTTCCCTCAGACAGCTTCTCTCCCCATACCTGTTCTCTTTCTTCTCTGAGAGGGTGGAGGGCCTCTCTGGCTATTCCCCCTCCCTGGCACTTCAACTCTTTGCAGGGCTATGTGCATCCTCTCCCAATGAGGCCAATCAAGGATGTCCAGTTAAGGTAATGGGATCCACAGGCAGGCAACTAGGGACAGCCCACACGCCAGTTGTTGGGGAACCTGCATGAAGACCAAGCTGTACATCTACTACATATGTGTGAGGTGGGAGCCCATGTATGTTCTTTGGTTGATGGTTCAGTCTCTGAGAGCCCTCAAGGGTCCAGGTTAGTTGACTGTTGGTCTTCCTGTGCAGTTTCTATCCCCTCTGGGGGCCTTCTATCCTTCCCACAATTCTTCCATAAGACTCCTCCTCTGTCTAATGTTTGGCTGTGGGTTTCTGTATCTGTTTTGGTCATCTGCTGGGTGGGACCTCTCAGAGGACAGTTATGCTAGGCTCCTGTTTGCAAGTATAACAGAGTATCATTAGTAATGTCAGGGATTGGTGCTTGCCCATGGGATGGGTGTCAAGTTGGGTTAGTTATTGGTTGGCCATTCCCTTAATCTCTGCTTCATGTTTGTCTCTGCATTTCTTGTAGACAAAACAAATTTTGGGTTGAAAGTTTTGTGGGTGGGTTACTCTCCTTATCCCCCTACTGGGGGGCCTATCTGGCTATAGGAGGTGGCCACTTCAGGTTTCATATCCCCACTGCTAGGAGTCTCAGTTAAAGTTACCTCATAGTCTCTTGGGAGCCTCCCATCATCCTGGGTCTCTGGCACATCCTAGAGAAGCTTCTACCTGAAACCCCTGTCAGCTACCAATTTTCACTTATTCTGGCCCCTTCTCTCTTCTCTTCCACACCTGATCCTGGATCCCCCCATTCCTCTTCCCATCTCCTCTCTCACCCAGGGAGGGTACTCCTTCTGCATCCTATGACTACCTTATTCCCTTCTATAAGTGAGATTCAAGCAACCTTGCTTGGGCCTTCGTTCTTGTTTAGCTTCTCTGGTTCTGTGGAGTGTAGCGTTGGTATCTTGTCCTTTATGGCTAATATCTACATCTAAGTGAGTACATACCATGCATGTCCTTTTGGATCTGGGTTACCTCACTCAGGATATTTTCTAGTTTCATCCGTTTGCCTGCAAAATTTATACTATCTATGTTTTTTTGTTAGCTGAGTAGTAGTCCGTTGTGTAAAAGAACCACAGTTTCTGTATCAATTATTTGGTTGAGGGGCATTTGGGCTGTTTCCAATTCCTGTCTATTACAAATCAAGTGGCTATGTTGCTCAGTTCTCTTTTTGAACAGAGTCCTGGTCTGTAGTTCAGTCTGGCATCAAATTTGTAATACTCTTCCCTCATCTTTCTGAGTGCTAAGATTATAGGTGTATATCACTACCACAGCTTCCTCAGTTAGTCTCGTGTCTTCTTTGGCCCCTCTGTCTGTTATTTTCAGGATTCCTCAGGTCTTATGATGTCTGGTCCAACCAGCATCTTCTTTTCTCCACCCCTGGATTCTCTGAGCTTCCTGGAATTTAACTTTTAATTCTACGCTGATTTATCTATATTCACCATTCTAATGACCCCTTCATCAGTGTGAGAAAACCTACCCTCCAAAAGGGCTCTTTCTGATGAGGTAATATAGTATTACCCTATTCCCTCCTCAGAATTCCCAAGATTTTGATGTCATACTGTATTTCTCAAAATATCATAAATTTGAGAGTGATCCCACATGTTTTATAGATAATATGATACATTATTATTCCCATGACCCACTATGTTCATTTAAAAAAATTGGTTTTCTGGTTACTCTGGAGTGAATTCATTAAAGAGATGGGAGCTTGTCAAGCTCTTGTTTTGTCTCAAAATCTGACGATTTCATCACTCAGTTCATTACTTACACTGTTCCCATCACACAATAACCTTAGCTTTAGCAGTCCTTATTTATTTTCAACGTAGTCACCTAATAGATAGTAAACTTATTAAAGAAGTAAAAATATTAATCCTGGTGCTCATGAGGCAGAGGTAGGTGGATCTCTGTGAACTTGAGGCCAGCCTGATTTATATAGTGAGTTCCAGGCCAGCCACACCTATAAAGTGAGACCCTGCCTCAAATATCCGCACTAATAGTTAAAAAGTTTCACCAGCATTTTGTAACAGACAAGATCACAAGTAATAGCTCATATTAAGTCCTCACCCTGGGTGGGACTTTCAAGCTCCTGAAAATTCATGCCTAGGACTTCAGCCTCTTGAGGAGTCTCACATGCCTTAGAAGCCCACGATGTATCAACTGCACATTACCTATGGTGGCTTCCCGTTGGCAGTCTGCCAGCTTCTCATCCCCCTTTGCTTGATGTGTGCTTCTCAGGATTTTACCTATAGCTACCTGCTTGGCAATGCTTGTTTTCATGCCAAGTGTTCATTCTTTCTAACATATGTAGCTGTTAAGGTCCCAAGTGATGAGAAAGCCCTTTGCTAGTTGACTACATTTTAGAAACTTTAGTAGCAATTGTGATACCTGTCTTTTTTTCCCCCTCAAATGTTTTATGGAAAACCAGTCAAGAAAACAACCAACCAACTGATGTTTGTTGTAGCTTTGGGCTTCACTTATTTGTGCTTTTGGTGTTCCCAGTGTTTCTCAGCAATGATCCACCCTTCTAATGCTCCACCAACAGGTATTCTGACTTGACCCATCTGGGTTGTACCTGACATTAGGTGATTCTGCTGTGCTGTGAGACCTGAGAACTTTAGCACTGACAGGCAGCTGACATTAGACTCATCTACTCATTCCTTGAGTTTTCAGTCTAGGTCAGTGGTTCTTAACCTGTGAGTTATGACCCCTTGGGTGTTGCATATCAAATATCCTGCATATCAGATATTTGCATTATGATTCAAAACAGTAGCAAAATTACAATTATGAAGTAGCAACAAAACTAATTCTGTGGTTGGGGAATCACAACAACATGAGGAACTCTGTATTATAGGGTTGCAGCATTAGGAAGGTTGGGAACCACTGGTCCAGGTGTCTGTCAACTAGCAGTCCTTCTTCTCAGTATCCAAGGAAACAGCGTTTTTCCTTTGCATCTAGCATCTAGTGAACCATATCAAGGCACCTGTTTGATTGTTGGAAAAGCTTGGATTTTGGTTTGGTGTTTGAAATAGTTCCACGCATACTTCAGGGGGAGGACAACCCAGCCTTATTAGCAGAAGGTTCTCCAATCAGAGAGTAATGAAAACAATCTTGGGTCACATTTTGCAAAGGATTGAGAATGATGGTAAAAATGCATGTATTTGGTTTTTTTTTTTTTTTTTAATCTTTGATTTAATTTTTTTATCTTGTGATTTTCACATTTACTGTATTAAAAAACAGTTGATGTGACATATAATATTAATTCTGCATTTTAGTTTTTGGGATCACAATTTGCATTGAGCATGAGATAAACAATCAATTATGTCATTTCTACACAGCTGGATATAGTGACAGTAAATGAAGTTGAAGATTTATGACCTCAGAAGGGGCTCTGGAGATGCATTTATATTGTTATATTATGGACTATGGGAGCCATAGGGAGCAGGCCAGAGTGGAGTGGAGGCATGTCCAAGGAGATGGCAGGAGTAAGATTCTTCTGGCACCCCCCCCCCACTCCCATAGACCTGCATGTCCCTGTGCACGTAGATCCATCCATCTTTGTCCTAGCAGAAGAGGTCACGTAGCCTGGTAGACAAGTTAATTATAAGGTCATATCCAGCATCTTCTGGAATTCCTCTTTATGCAAATGAAGCATCTCCAGCACCCTGGTATCAGCCAATGATGTACACTCTCCCTGAAGACCCCTACTTACCACCCAAAGGTTTAGGAGCCATTGTTTCCCCCATTAAATGAGCTGTCTCACTGAAGCCTGTCTCCCAAGAGTCTCTTTTCATAGTGCCCACTCCCCGCCTGATGTCTCCATCACCAGGTCACTCCTGCCTCGCTTCTCTCCAGATCCATTGGTCATGCCGCTATAGTTGGGGAAGCAGAGCATGAACCACTATATGGTTTAGTAAATCCGCACAGAAGATTTTTTCACGGACACTGTTCAGTTCTTTAAACTGCAGAGAACTCAGTCCTCACCTAACTTGATTCTCAGGCACTCCTCACACTCCACTCAGGAGATGAGCTAGTTATCGACTCTGTAAACAGATCCTACTTTTACTGTCTTCGTCTTCCTGTTTATTTAGTTTAAATTAAAAAGACATTGTAAAATTAAAATTACAATTACAGAATATGCATAAATATGTATAAATTTACAACCTAAAGAATTAATTTAGTGTTTCTTCCATGTATATGATTTCAGGGCTGAACACTTGGTATTAGATAACCAGTTAGGGGCCCATTCCTGGAGACAAATAATTGTCTCTCTTGGCTGTCCATAGTTACAGGTAGTTCTTTGTTTACAAGGGTCTTGTCAGATTTTCCCCATCCATGTTAGTATACTAAGCAAAACTTACTTTATGCTAATAGGTTCCAGTAACTATGCTCACTTAAGTTAGGAAAGGACCGCTTGACATGCTGATAAATATCCATTGCTTCAAGCCCCTAAATGACTCTCATTATCCCTCCATCTAACACCTTCATTTCAGCTGATCTCCCACGGGCTCACCTAACACCTGGCAGAACAGGGACCAATCCAGTGTACTACACTAGCATCCATTCTAATTGGCGGATATCTCTGCTCAATGAGTTATTATACGAATTAAATATCACACCTACTTAAAAAACAACTTTTAAAAAATCTTGAAGTTATATATCTTACTTTGAGTGACAGTTTAAAGAACTAACTTTATATAAGAAGTGATCTTGTAAAATAAATCAACATCCTTTAGAAGTTATTTTTGGAAATAATTCTGTGTTCACTTAATATTTTATTTATAAATGACTAACAAAAGTCATGTCATGTTAAAAATCACGTCTTAGATAAGTCAAAAATAAGTTGAGCAATATCTTAATAGAGCATTAGTTTGCAACTGGAATGATTCTTAAAATATATTAAAAGAGAAAGCCAGCTGCTAACACAAAGGAGTAGTACTCAATAGTCACTGTGTAGGAGTTGCTGGGAAGACTGGAAAGGAGATGCCATGATAACTGCTTACATCGTTACTGAGAAATACACGAGAGATCACACCTTTAGAACACATCCAGTGTGGCCTATGCCTTCGTTTGGAGAATGGCAGCTTTCCAGTGTTCTCTGCAAAATTTGTAAACCTTGGCAGGAACAAATCATTTAGGTCAGATGTAATGCACATGAGTGTAAATGTCAGAGAAAAATGAATTTAGAACTAGGCTATTGGAATGTATACATTTACTTTAAAGCATGGACTCTTAACATTAACTTTGAACAATAGAACCATCTTGAAAAGACAGCATTCCCATATTATTTTAACAGAGAATTTCATCCAGAAACTACAAAGACTCTGTGGCTATCCTATATTTATAGATGCAAAGATACTTATATCAGTTTAATTATTAATATGTAGGTTAAAAATCAGTTACAAAACAGACAGACAGAAGGCGCTTCCACACACAAAATATGCTTCTCCTATGTTTTTCAGGATATCTTCAATTTAAAAACATATTATTTTTGGTCATATACAGTATATTTTTGGTCATATTCTTTCCCCTCCTCTACTCCTCTCTGACTCCCTCACCACCTTATTCATCCAATTTCATGGTCTCTCTTAAAAAACCAACAGGAAAGACAACATAAAACAAAAATAAAAATAGGCTAACTCAAAAAAAAATCAATAAGCAACAAATGATCCCCAGAAACCAAACCAACCACACACACACACACACACACACACACACAGACACACACACACACACAGACACACACACAGACACACA
>NC_034592.1:66037490-66053575 GCF_900095145.1 Mus pahari | reverse complement strand
ACACACACACACACACACACACACACACACACACACACACACACACACACACACACACAGAGTTTCCTGAACTTGAAAGCTAGGAAGAAGCAATATGTGGGAAGGTTTGAATGAAGGAAGGAAAGGGGAAACGATATCATTGTAATTTCAAACATAAAATAAAAAAAATGGAGTTCATTTTGTGTTCCTCCATCACTCCTGGTTATAGTCCCTACCTAGAGAATGGTTCATATACCCACTGGCACTCCTTTGGCAAAACCTGATTTTCATTTTCTTAATATGTAACAACTGCAATGGCTTCTTGGTTGGAGAAAGGTCTATGTTTGATCCTTTTCTCCTTGTGGGATTTTGTCAAGACAGATTTTATCTAAAGTTTGAATGGTCTGGTATTTGGCTTCTCAAGTCTGCAGACATCAATAGCTTTTGAATAAATACTTACCTTCCCATCCAGTGGGGACTGAAAATACCGGTACTGGACACTGACATTCAGACATGGTACGGAAGTGAACTAATACAGACTACTCAGTCCCAGGGGTGGGGACAAACAGACAAACAGACATGGATGACATCTGCAGAAATGAATTAGTCATTCTATATAATTATATATCTTCTTAGTAAAAGGTGCTGCTTGGCAGAGACTCCAAGGAGTTTTCAAGCCCAACACAGATTCCTCCCACGGGTGTGACTCATCTCGGGAAGGATTATTCTGTCCTTATGTTAAGTGGATCTACTTTGTCTTTCTTTTAGACTACATTCCCTGAGAACTTCCCTGGGGCAACTGTGGGGGGATGGACCTTCAGTTTGACCTCTGCCAGTCTCCTGTGTTTCTGGTTCATCTCTTCTGATCACATTCATGAAACAAAGTTTGTTGTTTGAAACAAACAATGAAACAAACAGGATCTACTCCTTAGGCTTGATCCCAGTTTCTATGTATAGGTAGGTGGTAGAGAAACCAGAGTCAACCTGACTGTAGTTTTTTTAGATTACTGATAAAAGTAATGACAGTAACATGTTTGGAAAAATAACCATTGTTTGAAACAACACTTAGAGGCATTATTCTTTGTTGTGGAAAATGTGCACTTTGAATCCCATTTTCTGTCTCTTAGAGTTTCAACCATCAACAGTATAATTACTAAATGACACAGAGTGTGACTGTGTTGATTTAGTTTACCTAATGCTTCTCCAAGGCAGACACAATCTTTATACTCAAGAGGAACAGAAGTTTAAAATCAGAAATATAATTCATGTATTTCAGTATTCATAACTTGGAAGATTTTCAGTTTAGAATAGGAACCCGAGAGCCTGCTTATCCATTTTATTTCATTTCTTACTCTGAAAATGGAAAACAAAATGGAGATAGGAGTAGACTCAGGAGAAATCACAAAGAAATACTGGGTAATGTGAAGGACATAGACTAGGAGAACCCTAAGATAGCAAATGTGATCAAGACCATCTGAGAACAGCTGTAACTGTGACAAAGATTTCACCATGGCAGAGGTAGAGGAGTGACAAGCCTTGTCAGGCTACAGAAATTTAGGTCCTGTGTGTCACTCCATAAAATTGGTTCTTCCAAGCCATGCTGTCACACCAAGAAGATTCTCTTTTGAGTGGACTGAAAATGGACCAGCAGAGTAGCAACCAAGAGGACCAGGCCTCAGTGTTTAGCTTACACTGGGGAAGAATACCTGGGCAGGATGTCTCAGCAAGCTGCCTTATTGTTCACCACTATTTGGGAAAACAAAAAGTGGGAGCCTTGAAGTTTAGAAAGACAACTGAATTTAATATCACAAAATTTCATGGCATTGTTTACACTAAAATCCTAGATACTATTGAGGTCAAAATCTCAAATAATGTTTCCAAGAGAATGAAGAAGAAAAAAAGGAATAATTTTAAAATTTATAAAATCATGGTTATTTATTTATTTATTTAGTGTGTGTGTGTGTGTGTGTGTGTGTGTGTGTGTGTGTGTATGTATGTGTATATGTACATGTGCTATGGAACATATGAGGAAGTCAGAAGACAACTTGGAAGACAGACAAGTTGGTTCTTTCTTTCCACAATGTGGGTCATGGGGTCGAATTCATATCTTCAGACTGGGTAGCAAGTGCTTTTATCTGATGGGCCATCACATAGCCTGAGGGATAATCTTCTTGTAGATAAGAAAAGCCTAGTAGAGAGACATTCATAAATGAGTAAAATTGGAATGTAGTATTTCAAAATGAGTAGACAAACCCTAAAAAACTTGTAAAGACCATGAAATAATACACACCAGAGTTAGAACTTGGAAAGAGATAAAACTCGAGAAGTAAATCCAATAGAAGAAAGAAAAATTAGAAGCAAAGATCAAGATAAAAGTAACAGAAAAATGAAAACATGAAAATATAAGGCACATAAGAGGCAATTAAAAGAAAGAAAGCAGAAGGATTTAAGAAAGAGAGATGGATATTGGAGACAAAGTGAATCCAAAAATAAGAATAATAAAATGGCTTTAACAGAAAAATCAAGTTAAGAAGCAAGTAAACATTATGGCTTAAGATTGGAGATAATTGTCCCTCAACTATAAAGTATGTCACAATTTGCAGGAGAACACCGACATTATTAACAGATACTTGAACATGACTGAGACCATGTTGAATAGATCAAAGTAGAAGTCTGTTTCCGAAGCAAACATGGAACAGATGCTTAGAAACTGTCAAACTTTTCTTCAATTGTTCAAACTTCTTTGCAGTTAAACTGAAGTATGCAAAAGTGTGAATGCAAGAAAATGGCTTTTTAATCCAAAAGTGATTCACCGTGCGGTTACCATGCCAAAACATAAAGGCAGAAAAGAGACACCAGCTGCAAACTTTGGAGATTCTCACCACTTATTTCTGTTCTACTTAGTGCCAGCCAGGCCAGCTCAGAGACAACAAGGTAGAATCACTAATCACTCATCCATTCATGGGTTTGGGTGTTGATCCAGCTGTTGGATTGAAAGAGTGCTCATCATCTGTCACGAAGAGCTCCAGCCCTGGCCTATCTCCAGTGTGATGTCCAGCACATTTCACCTGTCTCCTAGGTCAATCCCTTGTTTTTTTTTTTTTTTCTTTTTTCTCTCCCTTCAATTTTCTTTCATTATCATGTTCTTACCAAAGCCAATATTTTAAATAACCAATCCACTATCTTCCTTTTTAAAAAAATAAATTTGATTTCTAGAGACAGAATGTTCTAGGCAAAGCAAATGTTTTAAATAGGCCAATCCATTATCATTTTGATGGTTTTTGAAACAAATAGGATTTCTAAAGACAGAATTTCTAGGAAGTTTTTTTTTTTTAATTGCCTACTTAATTGTTGTATTTTAAGAATTTATTTTTCTCCAGCAACGGAAGAACAGGACATATTTCCACTATAATAAGGCCTCATGGGCACTGATAATACAGTTAACAAGCAAGAGCCTATTTGAAACTTGTGTGTGTGTGTGTGTGTGTGTGTGTAAAGACTTTTAATTTGCTGACAAATTTAATGAATATAAGAATTTAACCTTTTGTATGAGGACAGAAGCTTCTCACTTAGACTCTGCCACTTCACTTATTTTTATTTTTTATTCTTATTTATTTATTCTTGAGACAATTTCTCTGTGTAGCCTTGATTGTCCTGGAATTCACTCTAGACCAGACTGGCCCTGAACTCACATAGATTCTCCTTCCTCTATCTCCCAAGTGCTGGGATTATAGGTGTACACCACCACTGCCCACTCCAATGTCCTTTATAAACTCCTGTATAAACTCCAGAACTCTGAAGCTACCTGCCCCAATCCTAGTAGCAATGTCCGTATCTAGGTGTTGTCTTGCTTGTCAAATTCTAGTCCCTGCTTCTGCACCCCAAGTCTCCTTGTGTTTTATTCTGTTGGGTATTTGGCCAATATTAACCTTTCACTTGTTCTTTTGAGTTCAGATCTAAATGAGATTTAGCTGTGGGAGGTGATAAAGTAAAAATCGAGATATGGGAACTGTATTACTGTGATGGGCTTCTTAACCCATCACCCTTGACTTAACAGGCCAGGATGGAACACACCTGGAAAGCGCTACAGTTTTCTCATGGGGTGGAGAATGGTTTACAACAGTCCTTCTCTGTCAGCGGTGAAACCAGAAGGGAAAACAATAGCTGTAGCAGCAGCAGCAGCAGCAGCAGCAGCAACAACAACACATAACAGAAGGATACTTGGTCAGACAAACTCTTAGGGCAGTTATTCTTATGGGAGCAGTAATAGAAATGTTGCAGGAAACGGGATAATGTTGCACAGGGATAAGCGCATCTCTTCCTGCCCCATCTCCTACTACAGCAGTTTGTAGGAACCTGTGATTCCCAATCATGGAGATTACTCTGCCAAGGCCTCTGAGAGTTAATGAATCAGGAATAGATGGGAGGAATTCTACTCCATATACCCAAATCCCCTCCCTGGCTACCTTTTCAGACTCTCTCTCAATGGATTCTTCATAGGTCTTGCATACATTTTCACTCTTAAAGGAATTCTTGGAAGCTATGTGCCCTAGGCACACAGATTCGTCCAACTCTTTCTGTATTATAAACAGCGAGCAGACATTAATGGAGGTATTCCACACAAGCTTGATTATTGGCTACAATGTACTATGGCTCTTAAAGGTTCAGATGTGTTTCCTGCTGGGTAAGCACCCTCCCAATTATTCTTAGGGGTAAGGCCACCGTGTCACCTAGAGCTTTCCGGTTTTTGATTCCTCTCTGGTGGATTAGCAGGTTTAAGTCCACACCGGGAATAGAGAGGGTGGGATAGAATCTTGCCTTGAAAAATAGGAATTACTTTTCTTGTTTATTTCCTTGATTCATTGCTGCTTGCTTCTTTCTTTTTCTCAATGGGTCAGGCATAAAAGCCCTGCGAATCAATCCTGTTCTAGGGTAGGATTTTCATCTAAGATGACTCTATCCGGGTAGAATTATTTAATTTATTCACTTGATTTAGCCTAACTGGTATATGGTTATATTTTATACTCTGAAAGAGTCCCCAGACTATGTTAACCATGGACAAGGACTAGCAGTCTTTTCTTGGGATGTTTTTCATTTTGCTAAGCCTTCACATAAACTAACACGTAAACCCCAGCACCTCTCAGCAGTGCCATATTCCAGCTGCTGCCGCTCAGGACTGATGGGCAGGGTATCCTGTACCAGGCATCTCTTCCTATTCAGATTCCACTACCCAAATGTTGACTATGCTGGCACACATTTTGGAGCTGAGAACCTATTCATGTAAAACCTATTCATGTGTGTGCAGCAGCAAGATCATTTAGCTTGGGAGGTCTCAGGGTAAGGAAATGTCCATCTTGCAGTGCTAAGACCTTGCCTAATGAGTGCTTGTGCTGTTCACAATATTTGCATTTCTGCTGTTTCCAAGAAAGCCTAACCTTTAAGTTTTCCAGGTGCTTGTGTGAGATGCCTGTGGGCACTATGAACCCGAGTCTCCATTATAGCACAAGTGTTAATTTTACTTGAAGTCAGAAGTATGGTTAGTTAACATTTGAAATACCCTAATCAGGAATACACCCACCACAAGCCTTTAGCATTTGAAAGAATCTAATCAAAAGTGTACTCTCCAGAGGCAGCTGCTACCAGTGCGCTCACGTGCTGCTCTCTGATTAGCTCTAGTAGGTGTCCTAATTATAGCATAAGTGATGGTAGAAAATGGTATTCCGTGGTAAAATGAGAGTTTACAGGATGTATGGACTGGCAAGAAGCGTTGCATAGGAACGCTGACTTGTAAAGAGGTTAGCTGTCCAATGACTCAAGCAGATTAAATGAGTGGTTTCCAGTAGAGATGATTTTCCTTCATCCCTACCTCCAACTGTCTACCCTAGAATATATGTCAGTATTTGAGGATGGGTTTTTGGTTGTCACAACAATAGGAAGAAGCTGACACTGACCCCTAGTGTGTTTTTCTCCCAAATCCTTTTAGTGTGTGGACTCCTCACTAATAAATACTATCCAACCAAAAGTATCAACAGTGACAGTGAAATTCTAGGATAGGCCACTCGGAGTAGCTCTTTTCATCTAGGACTCCATTTGGTTTCCATGTTTTGACGTTAACTGAAATTCTGCACCTGCTTCTAGTGAGAAATTTAGCTGACTACCTCTCCCAGAATATTCCTGCAGTTCCCTCAAATAAACATTCCTGCTTCTTGGAATTCCTAAAAGAGATAGAACTCGGTTGTTTTATGATTGCGTTGTCTATGTTATAGATTTTGCAGATCCTAGTCTGAGGTGAGTGCTCATGGTTTTAGACCCAGGTTGGAAGAGGATAGCCTCCTGTGGTAATCTTGTGAAGGTCTTATGAGTCTCACCAGCCTTGTCTCACGAGCCTCATGAATCTCATGTGTCCTCATACAAGGAAATGTTAATTGGCCTCGTTTTTGTGAGGGTGTCATTGGGGTGAGTGACTACAGTTGTTCTGATTCAAGATGGCAATGTCCATACCTAACCTGGAGGAAACAGCTACGTCACACATTGCTCTGACTTACATTCTTTTCATTCCTTTTTCTATGGTATCACCTGAACCAGACACATAATTATTTTCTTCAATTTGGGACTGAGCCTTGGATTTATGTTATAGCAGCAGGACAGACATGGAAGCAGAGAGTTATCCTCAGTAGCTGGTAGTTGCATGTCTTTTATATGTAGCATGAGCCATGAAACTGCTGCCATGGTAAGGAGGTACACCACTACACACCACATGGAGGAAGACGTCACCCAGGACTCACCCCATAGGTGCTCCAACCTCAGATACACCGGTGTCTGTTGCCTCTTTCATACATAATGGGAATAAACAATTTCCATTATGGCTCAAAACATATTCTATATCATAGACTCTTTGGATCTCCCATGAACATCCCTTGATAGAGGGAACATTTTTTGGTTGGATTATAGAATTCTAAGTGAAACTGGATAAAATGTCTCTCTCTGACTCCAGATCAAGCTTGTAAGGACACTCCCTCCCCCTTCCCCTTTGAAAATGTATGTATATATGTATGTATGTATATATGTATTTCTGTTTCCATAATAGGACAATCCCATTTTCACATTCTCCACCAACTCATGTAATTTTTGTATTTGTCTGTCTTTTTGATTATGTTGTTTTAGGCTGGAGACCTTTGTCTGTGTAATACTACTTATGGATCCTAAAACTCCGTGGACTTAGTTGCTCAGTATTGTCCAAGAGTGACAGTATGAAGCAGGCCTGGCTCTTTCTGGTTCTTGCTTCCTTATTTTTATTTAATTTTATTTTTCTCTTTCAGAACCAGGCCCAATCTTTTTAAATGTAAAGAAAAAAATCGAATTGTGGTAAAACATTGTTATTTAAAGTTAATATCTAATTTCTGTTTCCAAATTTAAGTATTATTATTATTATTATTATTATTATTATTATTACTACTACTACTACTGTGGAGGGAGACTGGCCTCATAGGCTCATATGTTTGAATGCTTGGTCCCCAGTTAGTGGAAGGATTAGGAGTTGTGACCTTGGTGGAGTAGGTATGTGTCTGGGGATGGGCTTTGACCTCAGAAGCCCAAAAGGGCCAGTATCCCTCTGTCTGCTGCCTGTGGATAAGGTTGTAAAGGTATCTCTCAGCTACTGCTCCAGCACCATGCATGTCTGCCTATTGCCATGCTGATCATGGTCTAATCTTCTGAAACTGTAAGCAAGCCTCGAATTGAATGCTTCCTTTCATATGACTTACTTTGCTCATGGTGTCTCTTCATAGCCATAGGATAGTGACCAAGGTTACAAACAACTAAACGCCAGTCTTCTTCTACTGTGTTTTATATTCTTAGTTTAACTTTGAGAAATAATCACGAAGAAAGCTGGGATAACTTTTAAATTTTAAATTTTGAATCTTAGCTAAAATACAGGAAAGAGTCACATGGGCACTGCGCTGATCCTTAAGTCTAATCCCCATGTGAGAAACTGGAAACAAGTCATAAAATGTCAAAGGTAGTTTTTTCCTTTAACAGGGAGTTCCTCTAAATTCTCAAACATAAAACATGTTAAGAGAGAGTTTGTGAGAATTTAAAATTCCAGGAATTGTTTACCTGTGACATTGGGAAAGGGCTGTTTTGAAGTGTGCACAAGGTCAGAGGTAGAAGAACCTGAACTCTTCCAGATGAAAAGATAGATCTCAACAGGGTGGAAGGGAGAAGTTTATTTCTGGCTTCATTCTCTGGTGATCCCTTTTCCCTTGTGTCATCCTGTCATGAGCAGATGAGAAGGAGGAAATGAATCAAGCTTATTTACTTGCAAATAGACACATTCGCCAAAGCTTTGCTCTGAATAAGGGTATTTAATAGCTGAACAGTGCTACCAAATTTTCATCCTTCAAATTCCAAACTGATTCTGTGAAAAACACATTCTGTTAAAACACAGTTGCTGCTCGGTTAAAAAACAAAAAACAAACAAAAAACAAACCTCTCAATATGTTGAACATTCATTTGAGTTTCTTCTTCTCTCTGACGCTGATGTTGTTCATAGTCACCTCAGGTTGTTTTTGCTCTTGAACTGTCTTGCTCTCTTCTCCAGTTGTGTGATACGTTAAACCAACATCAGACTTGATGCTTGCAAGTACAACAGAGGCCAAGTCTGGTGCTTATGTAATGGATTTCTAAAAAGAAGTCCTTAACAAAATATTAAACAGATCTAATAAGACAGAAGGCTAGAAAAATGAAAGTGTAAGTAGACTTTGCCTAAATTAGACACCCATTTCCATTTTGTCCCTAGTTCCTTTGGGGAATGGCACATTAGTTTTCTTTTCTTGAAGAATGACTTTGGTCATTCATTTGGCTAATACACAGAAACTTTGGATCCACTGGGTAGCATCCTCATTGAATACTGCTAGAATTTATCTTTGAGAGTTTCTGGCACAGTAATGAAAACATCTATCATGGTTTTGGTTTTAATAGTAGATATATTTTTGGTTGTGAGACTAGCCTTTAATGGCTGAGCCATCTCTCCAGCCCATCCCATCATCAGCCACCAAACCCAGATACTACTGCACATGCCAGTAAGATTCTACTGAAGGGACCCTGATATAGCGGCCTCTTGTGAGGCTATGCCAGTGCCTGGCAAACACAGAAGTGGATGCTCACAGTCAGCTATTGGATGGAACACAGGGCCCCCAATGGAGGAGCTAGAGAAAGTACCCAAGGAGTTGTAGGGGGATGCAACCCTGTAGGTGGAACAACAATATGAACTAACCAGTACCCCCTGAGCTCGAGTCTCTAGCTGCATATGTAGCAGAAGATGGCCTAATAGGCCATCATTGGGAAGAGAGGCCCCTTGGTCTTGTAAATTTATATGACCCAGCACAGGGGAAGGCCAGGGCCAAGAAGTGGGAGTGGGTGGGTAGGGGAGCAGGGGTGGGGGTGGGGTATAGGGAACTTTCGGGATAGCATTTGAAATGTAAATAAAGAAAATAATAATAAATTAAAAAATAGTAGATATAATTTTACTCTGTTATGACTAGATCTGGAACTGTCTTATTCCTCTCACAGATGTAAGAATGCCTGGGAAGATGTGCCCAAGTGCTGACTTTGGTCAGAAGACCATTTACCTGAAGTTACAAAATAAGGGTAAAGAAGCTTAGCTGGGGTCATTCTTCTGAGCAACAAGACTATAGCTTATTGCTATCTAAACAAAGCCAAACTACTTCATGTAAAGCACAAGACACTGTGTGGCCTGGCTCCTGGCCCCAGCTCTCAGTGTCTAGTGATGCTGATGTGCATTCTCACCTATAGGCTTTTGTTCATGTGGTCTCTTTGCCTTGTTTATTCTTGACCAGGCATCTTTTTAGGTGTGTGCATAAGTACCACTTTCAGTATGAATAGCTTGGCTCTGTTCCCACCTCCAAACTGGGTCAGGTGCTCTTTCAATATATTCTAGTACTGTTTTGCTTTATTCTTCTGTTCATGGTGGTATCTTATATTTTAAATTAGAATGGACAGATTACATGTAATAATTGGACTCGCGGATAGGACAGGAGAGCAGAACCTTATCTTTCTTTGCTACTGTGTGCCCAGTGCTTGATGCATAATAAACGTTTACTGACTGGTTTAAGATTAACACATAAATGACAGAACAGACCAGTGCCCTTCAACTCTTGGTGACTAATCTTGCCTACCAGAGATATTTGGCAATGTCTAGAATCATAGTTTATTAACAATATATGTGAGTGGATGGTGAAGCGAGCATCAAGTGGTCTGGACCCATTGTAGGATATAGACACTTGGCAATGTGGAGGTCACATTCTATAAACAAGAATTGTCTGCTCTAAAATGTGGATAGTATGAAAATTATGGGCTAAACAACGTCATGTTAAATACAAAGGTGCTACCAGAGGAAAGTGGCAGGAGGAGGAAGACAATGAAAGCAAGTAACTGTGAGTTTGGAAACAGCTTAAGACTTGCAGCAAGGAATGTGATTTATGAGCGTTGTCATGGAGAGAAGGAGGCCAATCTTCCGCAGGCAGTGACGAGAGCAGAGATAGGAGACTAGTTCACAGCTTCATCTTGTGCACCTCACCTGACCTAGAGTCTGTCCCCTGCCCGCTTAACTCCTTCCTGTTGTGAGTGAAGTATTTGTCATTAGTTTTGAAGTTTTTTTCCCCACCCACTCCCTCATAAATCTGAAGTTAAAAAAAAAAAAACTTTCTATCCAAACATGATAGGTTGTCTATGGGGCAGGAAAACTGAAACAACTACCCTCAAATTTGTGGAAGGAGCCTGTGAGAGACATACCTTGAGTGATTATGATAAAAATTCAGCCTTCTTGGTCTTTACTTTCAGAAACAGGGACACAGTATTCCAGCTATCTCTAGAACATCTTTAATCATGGTTTGTCAGTGTGGCCATGTTTGTCAAGTGTAATAAGAATGCTTTCCCCCTCCCACATCTGAAATGCATCCGAACTGAAACGATTATTAAAATCATGCTCAGTTCAACAAAGATGGGGCCCACTTATAAACAAGAAAATGTTTGAAATACTAAATGAAGATATGTAACGTTTTGCAATTCATGGCCTCTCATTTTGATTAATAATCACACTTACTGTATCTATGGAAACGAAGAAAAAATTACTCTTGCCTTCAAGAAATGTACACAAAGATGAGAAATATTTTGCTTCTCTGAAACGTCTCCACAGATGTTGTCCTCCTTGTTAACCCGGTGCTGTTCTTCACTTTGCCAAGAGAAAAAGCAAAGCCACGTGGGTGGACGTCTGAAGCCATAAGATAAAAAAAAATAGATCGAAGCTGCTTTAAGCAGGGACAGATGCTTCCATTAAATGGGAGTTCCACATCATTTTCTGAATAGGGAAACAAAAAGGTGCATCTCTAAATGATTTATAAGCTAATCTCACAATTTGATTGATGAAGACAACCAATTTCTGCAGTTCTGTAAACACATTTTAATAGACAATCTGGAAGAGAGAATACATCAAAAGATAACATTTAGCCAAACATGAAAGAGACCCCTAAAATACATTTCATAAAATAACACACCATTAGTAATGGAATGAGATGCTATGTGGTTCATGTTTGTATAACGAATCTAGTTCTCATCACAATCCCAGCGTGATGGGATTTCCTGAAAGGCAGCAGTTTTCAACAAGGGAGGAGTTGTCCCAAACTTTCCAGAGCAGGTGGGATTTACGGGAGAGCAAGAACTGAGCAGTAATTTCTGTCATTTGCTTTTTGTTTCTTTTTCTTCCATGAGGTTTAAATGTCGTCATGCTCTTCTGGGGGTTTTAAAAATTAGAATCTATTTTGTACATCTTTTCAAAACAGGAAGTAGAGGATTGTTTTTCTTTGATTGCCTTTTTTTTTTTTTTTTACTTGATTCTGTTTTTTCTTTATTTTATTTTATTTTTTTTTATTTTTGAACTGGGTCAGAACCATAACTTCCCCCTTACTACCTTTGGCAATAGGCTAGCTACATCTGTTTATGTAGTTAATGATGGAGTTGATTGTCCTCCTAGGCTCAGACAGTTGAGGCACCGGCTCTCCTGGGGAAGAGAGGAGAGGTGATTAGTTATTCAGGACTGTTATGTAGGTACCTCAGCCAGGCTCTGGTTAACCACAAGTACCAACAGAAGACTGGTAAGAGACTCCTAGCTTCACCCTAGGCATCAGAAGGCCAGAGTAGAGCTCTTTGGCGAAGTTGTTGATTCTGTCTTCATCCACGCTCTCCAGTGGTCCGTTTATGTGGTGAGCAGTGAGCAGACTTCCGTAGCACTGCTGGAGAAGTAGGAAAAGCTGCCGTGGTACACATTATTACCTCTTACTGCTTGCTACACAATACCTCCCCCAGGACTCACACCAGGCCAACAGGTGGGTAGTGTTGTCTTCCATAGTAAACAGGAGGAAGTTGAACCTCTGGGTTGAACCAATTGTCCAAAGTCACAGGGGCAATTGATTCTGGAATAAGGATTCCACCTGAAGTGATTTTTGCCTCCAGCATCCCTGTGATCTTCTGTGGAGCTCTTGACATTCTTTTAATGGTGTCTAAGGATGCTCTTCCAGCCTTAAGGGAAGTAGCACTGGGCAGCTTTCCAAGCTGTAGCACGTGATTCCTCTCTTTCTAATCAGACAGAGGTTGAAGAATTTAATAAGATTCTACAATCGCTTAATGAGAATCTTGACCCAATTTTCTCATTAACTTCGCATTCATCTCAGCACTTTCTTTCTATGCATAAAATTAATCCTAACAATGTACTTCACTTTGTACAGGTGTTCTGTGCTCGATGTAATAGGAAAGTTTAATTTTGTGATATGAAATGCTATACAAGGAAGACAAAGACCTGCCCCTAGTTGGGAAAACTATAAATATGCCTACACTTATGATTGGGGTCATACCCCAACAAACCCATGGTAACTTGAAAATATCATACATTAGAAGTGCATTTGTGGCTAGACATGTAGCTCATTTAGTAGAGAACATGTCTAGCATGCATGAGACCCTGGATTCAAGTTACAGTACTCTGGGACTGTGGGACTCATTCCCTAGTACGTACAAATGCAAACACGGGGATCAATCAGAAGTTCAAAGTTACCCTCAGCTACACAGCAAGTCAAACTGAACTACATGGGACTCTGTCCCCAAAGTAACAGCAACAATAATAAAAGTGAAGTTTTTTTTTTTTTTCATGAAATGTGTCTAGAACAGTTAGCTATAGTTGGGTAAGATCATCTAGTTTAAATTCTTATTTATAAGAAGTGCTGAATGTGCTATATAATTTATTAAATACTCAAAGTAAAAGGGACAACAGTTAGTATTATACTTTCAGACAATGGGGGGGGGAATCTAAGTCGAATATTTATAAATTGGAATTGTTTGAGCATCAGAATCATGTGACTGTCATAGCATATAATATCAAAGGCTTTAAGACCAATGGAATAGGAACAGAAAGACTGAACTCAACTTCCTCAAAGAAAGGGCTGCAGAATTTTCGAGAAATGGGATGAGGAGAATCCCAAGTTCCTTTTCTGCCAACTGGCCTTACCTGAATGAAGAGTAACCTTGGATCATCATGGCATATGAGCAGTATTATATACAACCCTGAGCAAGGTACCCAGGGCGATTGCATCTCATGAAGTGTTGTTTGAGAAAGACATTGTTCTACCATCTTTGAATGAAGAAAGGAAACCCAGATGTTTCAGACACTCAACCAGATGTCTGCAATATCGGTAAGAATTAAAAGTGGTCAGTTGGCATGCATTTCCCTTGTAATTTCCTCAATTATTGAATTTTCGACTCTATAGAGATTTTGCTGTTTTCCATCAATTCTTATCAAATATGTCACTGCTGAGTCATACATCATCAGCTGTAAAAGAGGAGCAGCTTCACTCAGAGAAAAATCCAGATCCTCTCAGGAATTTGCTCCTGGGAGGCTACTAGGAAGAGGGGCTGAGGCAAGCAGCTGCTTCTTTGTCTTTCTGTCTCCATCTTGGGGTTCTTTCCTTGTAACCGTTCCTACTATCATCAAATGATTCTCTAGAGTTATTAGAAGTTTGACTAAAGCATGTAGAGAAACCTCTCTTTAATCGATTACATATACTACAGCCAGAGTCTTTGAAAGTTTAAGCAAATAGGAGACTATAATGATATAGAAGTAAGCACAAAAACACATGAAGCATAAAAACAATATGATGACACAGGGTACATTCATGTTTCTATGGTAACTGATGTACCAAGTCTCCTGGTTTTAGTGAATATATATATATATATATATATATATATATATATATATATATATGGCTTTTCCTGTAATCTCATGTCATGTGTCTTCTTACATATCCCACTAAGGGTGGCTCCTTCTTGTGGCCATCTGGACTTTCACCAACAGAGAAAGATTGACAAGACAGAAGAGATGGAAGCAAATTTTACAACTAGAAGCTCATTTTTGCAAGGCATATGATTTATATGGCACAGTAAGAAAAAGATAATTTTAAATATTCTTGGAATACATTCATTGGACTATTTAATCATTTCAGAGAAGACGAAGAATGGAATTATAGAAGTTGAAGGCCTTTGTTGAGCAAGAATCAAAGAATGTTTACAAAGGCTGTTAGACAGGAAATGCACTGCACTTTTGGCAATGCTTTTAGTAAAATCCTTATTACACGTATTAGCTTGACTTACTGTAGAATTGACTATATTGACATTGTGCTGTATAAGAGTATAGTTTTCCCATAGTTATTAAATGAAAGATTCCGTGCCATGCATGCAATATCTCCCTACGAACTACTGGGGAAGGTTGTCTCAGAGAGCCCTAAGAGCACACGAGTTATTGCCATTGGTTTTGGTTACCACACTGAATGGTAAGACATTTTTGTTGAAGACACTAACACACTTTGCTTACAGGACAAAGAGAAATCAGTCTGGAATCTCCCTTCAGACTTGCTTACCCAGAAGTATATGCTAGGGACTGGGGGAGAATAAACATCAGTTGTCTTAGTGCTGGCCCTGCCTGCTACAATACTACCTTACTAGATAAGATGTAGCCACTGGTTCAGTAGTGGCATAATTATTATGGCAGTAATCTACCACTTTCTCAACAGATTTGAGACCTGCTTCACTGGGGGAAATTTATACCAGGTACTATGAACTTAGTCAAAAGTTCATGGGTAGGGAAGTCAGAGGCCCTGGGGAGGAACATACTGTTGTTTTGCTAAATGAACATTCAAATTGTCTTTAAGTATTCATATTTACACTCAGAGGTCTGTGCTATTCTCAACCTTGGTCAGAGAAATTTTTTTTTTTCAGAGTTGACAGTGGCTAATGTAGAAACTCAAAACTGATCTCTTTATCAACCTCCTCCTACCCCTACAGCTCAGTGAACATCTTAGAAGAAGGTGATAGAGACAGTGTAAGAGATGGAGGATGGGAGGTGCAGTTCTGTGAAATGCTGTCTTCTGGATATAACACACTGATGGCACTCTTAAACTCAGTGTATGGTTAAGCATGGATGGGCAAGGGGATCCTGACAGCTGCTATGGGAAGGAGACTCAGTTTTCTTTGTAGATCTGGTCTTAGGTATGTTGTCCATACCTATGCACATATAGGCATCACTGGGTGGACTCAGTAAGTTATAAAATAAAAAGGCATGAATTTAGGAGACATGTTTTGGGAAGGGTCTAGAGGAAGTTGGAGAAGAAGGGAAATAGCTATAATTGAAATATATTCTGCACAAGTATTACATTTTCAAAGAATAAGAAAGAGCATAGCTTTAGATCAAGATTATGGTTGTTGTTTTTTTTTACTTTGAGTATTTAACAGATTATATAACTCATTGAACACTTCTTTTTTTTTTTTTTTTTTTTTTTAACTTAGCACAATTTTTGTATTATAGTGACTGATATACATTGATTGGCACAGGACATATAAAATGCATAAACATCAATATAAATATATGCATGTATATTTGTGTGTCAGAATGCATGCATAAAACTCATTCGTTGGGCTACCCTGCTTTTATTTTATTTTATTTTTTTTTATTTATTATTATTTTCTTTATTTACATTTCAAATGCTATC
>NC_034592.1:66034542-66037479 GCF_900095145.1 Mus pahari | reverse complement strand
TCAGCCTGCGGACAGCCGCCTCATTGAACACTTCTTATAAATAAGAATTTAAACTAGATGATCTTACCCAACTATGGCAAATGTTCTAGACACATTTCATGTAAAAAAAAAAAAACTTCACTTTTATTATTGCTGCTGTTACTTTGGGGACAGAGTCCCATGTCGTTCAGTTTGACTTGCTGTGTAGCTGAGGGTAACTTTGAACTTCTGATTGATCCCCGTGTTTGCATTTGTACGTGCTAGGAAATGAGTCCCCATTCCCTGTTAGAGTACTGTGACTTGAATCCAGGGTCTCGTGCATGCTAGACATGTTCTCTACTAAATGAGCTACATGTCTAGCCACAAATGCACTTCTAATGTGTGTATAGAACTGTTAAGAGGTGGTCGGTCTCACTGGGCTGTGGCTGGGTCAGACCACCTTTGAGAAGAATCAATGAGAGTAACAAAAAGTGAGCTAGGCCTCAGAGGAGTGGATTATATTCCAGAAAAGGAAGTTGTTAAGGCTCCATCTAGTCTCTCTCTCTCTCTCTCTCTCTCTCTCTCTCTCTCTCTCTCTCTCTCTCCTTTCAAAATAGAGGTTCTTTGTGTATCCCAGCCTTTTCTGGAATTCACTCTGTAAACCCAGCTTTCCTCAAACTCATAAAGATTCACCTGCCTTTGCCTTTGCCTTTGCTTCCCGAATGCTGGGATTCACCACTACTGTCTGGACCACCTTCTGCTCTTACAAGTGATCTCTGTTGCTTGATTCTCGCACGTTCCACTGCCAGTATGTCTCCCAGTGTGCCACGATGCACCCCTCTGATGATATTGGTGCTATATCATTTGAAGTTTCAAGCTAACTGACATGCAATACACGATGACATCTCTGTGATTGAAATGTGGAATCCTTTCTCCTTAGTTATTCAGAATGTGAATAACAGTTTGGAAGTTAGCTTTTAAAGGAGGAAATTAGGTTAGAGTGGTTTCACTAAGCTGTAAGAAGGGGAAATTTGGATGAAGACAAGACAACAAGATGGAGAAGATATTAGGAGAACATGAGAAGAAGGCAGGGGGCTGTAAGCGAGAGGGAGGGAGGGAGGGAGGGAGGGAGGGAGAGAGAGAGAGAGAGAGAGAGAGAGAGAGAGAGAGAGAGAGAGAGAGAGAGAGAGAGAGAGAGAGAGAGAGAGAGAGAGAGAGATATTTCAGAAGAAATCAACCCAAGCTTGATGCCAGATTTCTGACCTCTAGGTTTGTGAGAAACTGAAGTAGCTCAAGGTACTTCACTGTGGGAGCTCCCAACAAGGAGGTAACCAACATAACATTGAATCTAGAACTCAATAACCTTTGAGTGGTGAATCATACATTTTTGTAATAGAATAAAGCTTATTAGAATCTGTCATTTGTAAAATAAAGACTTTACATGCAGTTTTCATTTGGAGACAGCCACGCATTTGAAGTGTAGTAGAATCCACCACCGCTGGCCTGGCAAAGGATTGTGTTCTTCAAAAGATAGATGCAAGGTGGGCTGGTTTCCTAGGACTGCTGAACCAGGTAACGCCCTCAATGGCTTGAAGGGAAGAAACTTACTCAGAGTTCCGGAGGCTGGAAGTAGGGATCCAAAGCTCCTGCCACTATTGCTTGCCTTTTCCCCACTCCCGGGGAATTTTCTAGCATTTTCTCTCAAGTAGTCTCTAACATTGTCTGGTTTGCATCATTTGCTCAGCTCCCAGTGTGCCCTTGCCACCACATGGCACCTCTCCCCAGTGTGTGTCTTTCTCTTCACTTAGGATATCAGGCATATAGGATCTCCAGGATGAATCTTAACAAATTACAACTGTGATGCTCCTAGTCCCACATAAGGATGCATTCTGAGTTTCTGTGGTTTGGAGCATCAAGATAATGTTTCGTGTGATGTTCAAGCTATAAGAAAGGCTTTGAGCCATAGTGGAAGAGAAAAGGGAATTCAAATGATCAGATTATTTAATTTTAGGTATCAAGGAGTAATTAATAGCTTGCTTTGAGATTAGTGATAGCCCAAATGGGAAAGGTATTAGATTCTGAATGTGTGTGGGTGCACACGCGGACTATACTCACACATAATGTATGTGTTTGGCAGATTCTTCCCTGATTGCTCTTCTGACCTTTCCATGTGCTTACTCCAGTCCTAGAGACCCCAACCTTTTGTTCAAATCCAAAGTTCATGTCACTTGTTATATTACTTTATTGAAGTAATATAGATTTTGAAAGCTCATTTCTCTCCTTTAACATACCACGAGCTTGCTTCCCTGCTTAAAGAGAAACATTATCCCCCCACCCCTTCTCAAATGTGTTCTTTGTTCATGGCTGTGATGTCCATAGTCTAAGTGGCTTACTTGTCACTAGCCCTTGCTGTGATATCTGTAGTCTAAGTGGCTTACTTGTCACCAGTCCTTGGTTGATCTTCAAACTGTTGCAGACCATGCTACATGCAGGGAACTAGAAATAATACTATTAGCTGCTTTGCTTGAGAATTTTAAAAGTTTGTCATCTTGCCCATCTTACCATGAGCTACTCGAGGGCAGAGGCTGAACCCAGTAACAGGATGCCTTGCTGCTAACATTCAATGAGAATTTAGTGTTCTTGTTCCCATTTTAAAAGTTATTTCCCACCTTATCAGTGGTGGATATGGTCTATAGGTTTAAAGTGAGGACAACTCATGAGTCAGGAGTAGCATAGTATGTTAGTGGCTCTGTAGGCATCAGACACCCGTGGTACATATACATACACATACATACATACATACACATACATACATATATACACATACATACATATATACACATACATACATATATACACATACATACATATATACACATACATACATGCATGCATGCAGCAAAGCACGCATACACATAAAATAAAAAAATCTTTAAAAAGAGTTACTTTATTTTAAAAATAACAATGTAATTCAGTCAG
>NC_034592.1:66013469-66033352 GCF_900095145.1 Mus pahari | reverse complement strand
GCCGGAGAGAGAGAGAGAGAGAGAGAGAGAGAGAGAGAGAGAGAGAGAGAGAGAGAGAGAGAGAGAAGGTTATAGCTGGTTCTGGATTCTTGTCCTGCTTTTGTTTTCAGCTTGTTATGAAGTGAACGATCTCTGCCTCTGCACCCACTACTATGAGATTCTGTCCTTTAAAGGTCCCTTTTCAATGTCTAAAGACCAGCTACTAGATGCACAAGCCCTTACTTAATACGTGAAGTTTTCAGAGAAACAAATGGTAGATAATAGTATGTGTTCAACCCCTATATTGTTCCTGTTTAGTAGTACTGCTATTTAATCTCGTGAGGTTACCACTTTCTTCTAGGTTTATATCAATTAGAAAAGCAAGCTTATAGTTCAGGTCTGAAGAGATGATGAAACAGTTAAGAGCCTTTCTGCTTTTGCAGAAGCATGGGTTCAATTCCATGTAAGCCACAAGGCACCTTACTACTCTCTGTAACTCCCATTCCAGGGACTCTGATACCCTTTTCTTGCCTATTCCAGCAACAACACACACTGATATTCAGACATACATGCAAATAAAACAGAGGCATTGAAAACATCTTTATATTAGAAAAATAAAAATAGTACAATAACATGTTTATTGTAAAAATATTTAAAAAATCATTAGCCAAGGTTCAAAAAAGCTAACAATATTTGTAATATTTTACATATACCATATTATTACATAGAAATATAATGAACTTATTGTTTGATTTATATATTAGAATTTAATATACTATAGAATACTTTTGCCAAATCTCTTAAATAAAGTTATAGAAATCATCACACTTACACCTAGGTATTCTAGCACAAATTCCTCAAAAACAAAAATTTGCATAAATACCATATTAATATACTAAAATTAATAATTATGTTACTTATTAATATATAATTATCTTGAGTTCCCATAATGTCTTTAATAAACACATTTTCAAAGCATGATACAGCCTAGATTCCTGTACTGGTCTCATGTTTCTTTAGAGCGCGACTCTTTCGACTCTAATCTAGTCACCTCTCAGGCTGTTTTCCCTTTTGACTGGGCATTAAGGAACACAGTATAGCTGTGGTGAGGACTGTCCCACACTCTATATATTTATACTGTTCTTTCCTTACTTCATGCATGGTTCAGTGTTTTCTTCTATGTCATCTATTTCTAAAAACCTGGAAAACTGTTCTAAAGTCCTATGAGATTCAAGTTAGATATTTGAGCAGGAATCAATGTCCTTAGATTATTTCCAGAAGTCACATAAAGACAGACTGTCCCCTCATGGTAGATCACTGGATTGAATTGTAAAAAAAACCCACTTAAATTCCAAAAAAACTTGTAGAATTTTTGGGACAGACCTGCTTCTCAGTAGCTCCATGTCAACTAGATTTAACATCTTTGGTCGTCTTAGTTAATGTTACTATTGATATAATGAAACGCCATGATCCAAAGCAACTTGGGATGAAAGGGTTTATCTGCCTTACACTTCCACATCACTGCTCATCATCCAAAGGAAGGTGGACAGGAACTCAATCAGGACAGGAACCTAGAGGCAGGAACTGATCCAGAAGCTGTGGAGGGATGCTGCTTGCAGGCTTGCTCATTATGGCTTGCTCAACCTGCTTCTTTATAGAACCCAGGACTACCAGACCAAGAATGGCATCGCGATGACAGTGGGCTGGATCTGCCCCCCATCAATCACTAATTTTAAAAATGCCTTATAGCTGGGTCAAATGTAGTCCCCTCTTTTCAGAAAACTCTAGTTGTATCAAGTTGACATAAGTCTAGCTAGCATATTGGTCTTTGAATACACGATTATTACATTGGATATTTAAAAATGGTGATACTGAATTCTTTACCTTAATCCATTTCAGAGTAAGAATGTGTTTAATAGTTGCCACTAAAATTGCCACTTTACTAGTAGCAAGTGAGATTTATTTACTTTTTACTTTTCAAATACCAGATGCTATGTAAATGCTCAGGGATAGACTTTACCCTGAATTAGAATACTCCTTAACATGTGCAGGGCTGAGGTGGTATTGTACAGACATTCCTGCCATGCCTTGTGATGTGGCTTAGTAATGATGTCTTAACTAACACCAATGGAAGAAGGAGGAAGGTTGTTCAAGTGATAACAGACTAAGATGCCTCTTCCCCTTTCATTACCACTTTCCCCTCAGTGTTACATAACAAAAGTCTTCCCCTTTCCTGTGAGCATTGGAGATATTCCTTCATGCACCTCTCCTTCACTCTTCTTTCCTTCCACCTTATCTCTCCATGTAACAAAACTGACTGGAAGCACATAGAACATGCTCCTGAGAAGACAGGAGCTGAGTTCCACTCTTCTATGACAAAACGATAGCAAATAGTTGTTCAGTGCTTGGTAGAATATCAGTTCCCGGATCTACAATAACCATGGAACTGCTACCTCTGCCCTCTGTCTTTCAGGAGCCATATCTCAGCTCAAAATCACCCTCTAAGAAAGTCAGATGACTCTTCAGTAGAGGTGAGTGGTCTTGAGGTCATGTCAAAGATGACTGACACACGTTTAGACTTACTTAGGACATGAGCAGAGTAAGTCCGTATTAAGAAGGATCTCTTCTGAATAATGAGTCACGACTGAAGTGGGTACTTTGTTGTAGATTTAGAATTCAGTTAGTGTAATGGGCCATGATTTTCTCCCTGAGAGCTGCTGGAATATCAGAGATGTGAAGATTACTTTAGCTTCTTAACATCCCCATGAATTAGGTTCATCAGCATTTAAACATCTTCTATGGTCAACAATCCTTTTGTTTTTAAGGATTAAATTTATTAGCTTAGTAATTAACATATCATTTTGGTTTAGCATAAAAGGAAAGCACCACTGTGTGTTACCTTTAATCTTATAGTAAGCCAGTCCTTACATATCATGATCTTCATTCTAACTCCAGTATAGAGGTGCAGACAGACGATCTTTATAGTTCATGACATTTGCATTGACAGCTTCATGCTCACTTTAGATAAGTTGAAATAATAAAAGACAAAGTAAGTCCTTAAACATTAAATTTGTGTATGACTGAGTTTTCTGTTATTCTCTTGGAAGTATCCTCTTCAGGTCATACCATCTGTTATATGATTTGATTTGCAGAATAATACTGAGATTATTTGTGTTTTTTCTCCCATTCCTTTCATTTGATAACATTTCAATAACTCAGATTTCAAAAGAAAGTTCATGAAAATATGATTCTGATGTCCTTAGTTATAAGGCTAAACCTTCAGTTTTATCCAGCAATACCTCTTACCATCATCACCTCATAATCAGAAAGCTTTCAGTGAATTAAAAATATCCATTAAAGTAAAAGCTTTAGTCTTCTTGCCCACTTTCACATGTTTCAACATTTTATCTACTTAAAACAAATTAGCAACTCCTTTCTAGCACTTACCATAAACTAGCTTCCAATATAACTACTATACTAACATAGCAGGAAATGTTACTACTGTTCTCATATCACAGATGAAGAAGTTAACATAAAAAGTCAAGGGACTTGCCCTTGGCTCTGTATGTCATGGATGGGAGAGTTGACCTCTTATCTCAACTTTGCCATTTCCTCCATAGCTCTGTGTTTCCTGGTCTAGCCAGGATCATCATTATAAAAGTATCATGTAGTCATTATCGATGACTATTTGAAGACTGTGTATTGCTCCAATTATATCAGATTTTATTATTTCCTAATTTCAAACAATAAGAAAAAATAATGTATTGACTGTTCATAGCGGATACACTTACATGTTTATCTTTGTTCATTTTTATGTTGTAAAGAATAAATGGTAAATCAGACCTTGATTTTAGGAACAAAAAAGTTGAAATTGCTATGTGAAGTCTGCAAAATAATCATACAATAATTTTGCTCTTTAGAGAAGATGAAAAATAAGGTCATCAATGTAAATGGTCTTGGATGTCAAAAAAAAAGCATGAAAGACAGAAATTCATTTAGCCACTAAGATGAACTTCCTGGCTATATAGACATTTATGCTATTATAAACATCCAACTTGCATCAGGATAATTGGCTACCACTGATGCTTAGTTTGGTCCATGATAGAATACCTAGAGTAAGTGGAAACAAGTATTTACAGCTTCGTATTCATCATTATTATTTCTCCTATCAAAGTACACAGATGCTTCACAAGACAGCAAAGATATCCATGCAATGAGGGAATTAACTGACTACATACACAGGAGAAATTTCGGTAACGGTTTTGACAAAGGTTTGCTATGTTTCAAAGTAGAAAACACAATAAAAGTAAGAAATGAAGGAAGGCTTGTGGATGGGAGGAAATTAACAGTGAATCTGAAAAGCACAACAGGATATTAAAATGAGAACATCAAGCTGGGGTGAGATCTGGAACCCTTTTCAAAAGCATACTCAGATTGCCTTCGTCATCTCTTGAGCATCACCGAGGAAACTTATCTCTGAGGGACTTGATTAGGATCACACATTTTGAATAGTTGCATCAATCCACCCCACCCTTCCTCACCAGTGATGTTTGCACATGAGAATATTAGAAGTGGTGAGTATGATGGGGGCAGGTTTTAGCACTTTCTATGAAATGTCAATTAAGAGTTGTGAGGTGTTTAATCAAGAGTAAGACTTGAGAGGGCACTATGTTAATTGACTGCAATTGCTTGAAGTGCTTTAACTAGATATTCAAATTTATTGTACATATTGCTTCAGGGTAAAGAACTAGGAAAGTAAAACACATTTTAACCATAGAAAATTGCATGCATGACATTAGATTTATACAAACCACATCTATCCATCCATCTATCTATCTATCTATCTATCTATCTATCTATCTATCTATCTATCTATCTATCTATCTATAATACGTGCATATGGAGGCAGAGGATGTCACACATATGTAGGTCAGAGGACAACTCATGGTAAGTGGCTCCCTCCTTCCATCATGTGGGTTATGGAGATTGAACTTGGGTCACCAGACTTCCTCCTAAGTTCCTTTGTCCACCGAGCCATCTTACCAGCAAAGCGCTGGATTTCTTTGGTTTGTTTGTTTCAACAAAAGGACTGTCTTCTTTAGAAATTGCTGATTTCTTATTGTCATGAGTAACCACTTATGGCATGAGAAAATCAGAAGGCAGATCGTTAACAGATGGTTTAGTAGGAGTCTTTGTGCCTGCATTTCTTGTATCTATCACTGGTCAGTGTGGAGTTCCTATTGCTTCCAAGTCTAACATCAGCTGTGATCTCAGCGTGTTTACTGTGGCTCTGCCCCTCATGCTGATTTTCTGATCACTAGCCATGCTGCATGCCAGCTGTTTCTTAAAGACATGAACCAGTTTTGCCTGTTTTAATTAATTAATTAATTAATATCTAGGTAGATTCATTCAATGGTGTTATGTTTTGTTTTTGCTTAATGCTTGTTTCTTGGTATTTGCATTGTGGTCTTAGATTATTAATATTCATTGCTGTGTAGTGTCATTGAATGAATACACTGCACTTTATTTATTATATTATGGGAATTGGGATAATTTCTATTTTGAAGCTTTAAGACTATTCTTTAACATTTCTCATTGATATTGTCTATATGCATGTGTCTCTGCTGGGAATATAACTGTGAGTGAATTGTTGTGCCATGGGGAATACACATGCTTGGTTTCAGCAGACAATGCAAAAATAGTTTCCCAAATGTTTCCATCAGTTTGTACTTTTGTAAGCAATTTCTGGGAACACTGGTTGGGCCATAACCTTGTCATTTTTTATTATTGTCAATAGTTGCTGGTTAAAAATATTCTGGGTATATGCATATACTTTTAGAAGTTTAATGTGTGTGTGTGTGTGTGTGTGTGTGTGTTTGTGTGTGTACATGAGTGCAGGTGTGTTCACTGAGGTCAGAGGGTATAAGATCCCTTGGAGCTGGCGATACAAATGTTTGTCAGAGTAGTATGATGTGGGTGCTGCAATTAAATCTGTGGCCTCTGGAATACTGATATGTGGTCTTAATGGTTGAGTGATCTCTTCATTCTATGTATATATAATATTTAAATTTAATTTTATATTTAAGATACATAGCATTATGTTAATATAGTAGAACACATTAATATATCCATTATCTCACTTCTTTTTTATTTTTTTTGCAAAAAAATCTCTCAGTTCTACTATAGAATAGAATTATAGTGAAAATCTTAATTGTAGCATAGTTTTATTACCTGTAGTCTATAGACTTTGTCTATATTACATCTGTAGACTTACTTATCCTATGAATTTCATTTATAACAGAATCCATACTTACAATGGTTTGCTATTCCTGGCACAATGCCCTCACTGACTTTCCCTGTGGATTTTTAATCACACCTTCCCTTGTTTTCTGGATTCCAGGCAAAGACATTCGATTTCTATCTTTGGAAAGTTACCAACTCTCTCTTAACTTTAGGAGCTTTGTGCTAGGCTCTTTTCCTGGATATTATTCAGTTTATTGAGATCTTGCTTCTAACGTTATAGCATTTTCTTTTGCAAATCTGATCACTGAGGACAGAGAAGAAGAGGCAAGATAATCTAAGGTGACATAATTTTAAAAGATCACTTTGATTGTGTATAGTATCTTGGTTGAGAATAGTGTGTCTTGAAAATTAGTTTTTCTTTCTCCTTGGCTTTAGGCTTGGACTTTGCAGCCAGCTGTGTTCAATCACCATATACTCTCTTTGCAAGAGGAGAGAAAACTTTTTTCAATCGTCTTTGGAGTCACTGGGGTCAAAGGAACATTGATGTTAACTCAAACTGCCCTCTGACCCTCAGACGTTTTTCCCTAAACTGATCCAGTAGGAGGAAGATTCGTGATGAAAGCACCCACAGTTTAAATGCAGTATGCTGTGATTGATTGAGAAGTGGAAAGCACATTTGTCATTTTGTGCATCTTTACTCTTTAACATCCTTTAATAAATCATTCTTGTCAGGTGTTATGAAAGAATTATTGCCTGTTCCACTTTTACTCTTTCCTTACTTGCTCTTC
The DNA here is from genome assembly GCF_900095145.1 of Mus pahari. Classification (NCBI taxonomy): domain Eukaryota; kingdom Metazoa; phylum Chordata; class Mammalia; order Rodentia; family Muridae; genus Mus; species Mus pahari. The sequence continues at coordinate 66,026,342 of NC_034592.1, read as the reverse complement.
ATTATATGAAATAGGCTATATTAGTAATATAGATTTTAATGGCATTATATGAAATAGGTTGTATTAGTTTTAACCTATATTATATATAGGTTGTATTAGTATGTTATGTTGTACTTTGTATTACAGCACTTGGTATTGTATATTTTATGGGTGCATCTGTCCTATTTATTGATAAAATCATCCATTTTTACAGCAGTGCTGCCTTCTCAGATATATAAATGATAGTAAAATCTTTAATTTTGCATTGTTTATTTTGTACTACTGAAGGAATCAATGGGAAATAGACTGAGAATCAGCATTGACATCAGATGATCACATTGGACAGATATATTTGGAAATATCAAAGTACTTTTAAAAGAAAATGTGCAGCCGGGTGTGGTGGCACACATCTTTAATCCCAGCACTTGGGAGGCAGAGGCAGGCAGATTTCTGAGTTTGAGGCCAGCCTGTTCTACAGAGTGAGTTCCAGGACAGCCAGGACTACACAGAGAAATCCTGTCTCAAAAAAAAAAAACCCCAAAACCCCCCAAACAAACAAACAAAAAGAAAATGTGCAGGAGAAAGTGTCTGAAATATCTGAAAGTGGTATAAAATCCAGTATAAACAATTGAGCAACTGCAGACTTTTGGATTTGTATATTTTGTAGTGTCCTGGACTCAGGCTTCCATCGATACTGAGATATGACTTCATTCACTTCTGATTTTTTTTTATTTAGTTAATGTCTGAATTTTATACTTGGAAAGGATTTCAGAGCTTATATGGCACTTATTCTTGAAGAAGACCTGGGATTTGATGCTCAGCACACACACGGTGGCTCATAACCATCTGTAACTCCAACTATAGGGGATTTGATGCTCTATTCTCACCTCTGTGAGCACCAGGCACATACATGGTACACATGCAAATATGTGTGCAAAATACACACAATAAATTCATCTTAAAAATAAGGTAAAAAAGAAAATAATGCTTACAAGTATGTAAAGAAAGCTGAGCTCCCGAATACCATTGATTAAAATGTAATTTGGTATACTCACCATTAAAAAATTCTGATGGTCTAAAAGGAAAAATAAAAATGGAACTACTATATGATCCAGTAATTCACTATAGTATGTATCTAGAGGAAATAAAATTAATATGATTGAGGTTATCCTTAAGAAGTATTACTTATTAATTTGACAAATTCTGCCCCCACAGGCTCATGTGTTTGATCACTTGGACTCCAACGAGTAGTACTGTTTTGTGAGGTTGTATAAGGTGTTGGAAGTAGGGTCTAACTGGTGCGTGTAGGACACTTACTGGGATGGACAGGCCTAGCGAGTCAGAACCTAGAGCTGCTTCTGATCCTTTCTGCCTCGGTTCTGCTGAGATACAAATGTACTGTGCTGAAAGCCCGTGACCATAGAATGTGCTGTTCTGTCCCCCACACCCTCTCTGACATGGCAGCACTCATCCTTTCCACTATAAGCCAAAGTTCCCTTCCATAAGTTACTTCTGTCTTGTATTTGTCAAAGTGATAAAACATAACTAATATATGAATTAATAGTGATCCATAACATATTTTATGTATTTATTTAGTTATCCATAATATTAATAAGAATATTTTTATTTTAAGAATATTTTAAAGAATGTAATTTAAAGAAATTTCAGTAAATTTTTTTTCATGTGCTGGATTTTTTTTGTTGTTGTTGTTTACTAGACATTTCCTTTATTTACATTTCAAATGTTATCCCCTTTCCTTGTTTCCCCTCCAAAAACTTCCCTATCCCCTCCCCACTTTCCCTGATCACCAACCCACCCACTCTTGTTTCCTGGCCCTGGCATTCCCCTACACTGGGGGATAGAGACTTATGGGACCAAGGTCCTCTCCTCCCAGTGATTATCAACTAAGCCATTCTCTGCTACATATTGGGCTGGAGCCATGAGTTCCACCATGTGTATTCTTTGGTTGGTGGTTTAGTCCCTGGGAGCTCTGGGGGTACTGGTTAGTTCATATTGTTGTTCCTCCTATGGGGCTGCAGACCCCTTCAGCTCCTTGGGTCCTTTCTCTAGCTCCTTCATTGGGGAACCTGTGCTCAGTCCAATTTATTTTGATCAAGAATTTTTCCCTCCCCCGATTCCCCCAAGCTCTTCCCTTCTTCTCTGTACCTACTCAGTTTTGTGCTCCCTCTTTCTCTCTAAAATTAAAAAAGATGCACAAAAACAGAAAAAATGAAAATCAAAACAATCATAACATTCCAAACAGAACAGAATGAAACAAACATCCCACAGAAAGCCAAGGAGCTCAGAGCTTATCCTTAATGTGGCGAATATATCCAATGATGCTCCACTGGAGAAAACTGATTTTTCCTCTGCAGTGGACATCAATTGCCAACAGTTTCTTTTGGTAGGTATGGTACCCTGTGTCTGTTTTGCCCTCTTAGTGCTGGGACCCCATTGTCTTGAACCTGAGCAAGTCTTGAGTGTCTCTGTGCATCAGTCCCGCTGTGTCTGGGAGACACTGTTTCCTGGGAATTGTCAACCAGATCTGGCTCATACAATCTTTCTGTCTCCTCTTCTGCATAGATCCTTGAGCCCAGAGGAAGTGGTTTGATAAAGATGTTCTATTTAGGACTGAATACTCCAAAGTCTCTCACTCTTTGTTCGGTTGTGTTTCTCTGTGCTACTCTTTGTTCAGTTGTGTTTCTCTGTGCAAGAAGCTTCTTTGATGATGGGTGAGCAAGGTGCTGGCTGATCTATGAGTATTGCTGTATGTCATTAGGAGTCATTTTCTTGCCACGTTCCTTTAGCAGAAGAATAGTAGTAGGTTGTCACTTAGGCACATAACCTATTCTAGTCTCAGGTTCTTGGCCACTTCAGCAATATCAGGTATATAGGTTCCATCCCATGGAATGGGCCCAAACTCAACCAAAAAGTGGTTGGTTACTCCTGTAACATTTGTGCCAGTATACTTTGCAGGAGGATCACAGTTGTACATCAAGGGATTTGTAGGTAGGTGATACTGATGACTACTTTTCTCTTCCAGTCTCTTGCAGATTAGTTTGCAGCACCACCAACAGCAGTCAGTAGGGATGAAGCATCTGGCTGGGCACCTGCTCACCTTCTCATGTTTGGTGACATAAGTAAGCATTGATTTTAGCAGCCCCCAATTGTACAGGAAAATATAATACATTCCCATGTATATATATTTTGTTAGATCATATCCTTAAGAGAACTCAGAATAATATAGGTAGCCTACAGTGTTTTCACTGTACTATAAGAGAACTGGCTTTTTACAAATTAAAAGAACTTATGGGCAAAGCAATTAATTACCATCCTCTAGAATTTACTAGCTCTTACAGATGAAAGGCACACAGATTAAAGGCAATTGATTTTATAACTATATTATTATCTATTAACAAACACCCTGAGTACTTTGATAAATCACAAATAATGTGTGTGATGTAACAAATTCTTTAAGAAGCATGGATTTTTTTAAGCTGTGAATCGAAGAGAAACATCAAAAAAAAATCTTTTATTTTCGGCTAAGATCTGGTCTGTTGTCTGGAACCTCATATCATCCGAGGGCTCTGAAGTTAGGAGTGATTTCTGTGAGCACCACTGGGATTCAAGTTGCCCTTTGAGTGACTGTGAAAGAGTCATGCCAGCTAACAGATTATGTTTGATCATCTCTGTGGTTTTCATAGTTAAGAATCAGGCAGACTTACAAAGTTTCATGCAGTCAATACCGTATTTCCATTTGTACTCTAGAGATGGTGTTTCACAATGCTGTCAGAATATCTGTGTTGTCATGCAGCTCTTGTGCAAGGCATCCCATCTAAAATCTTATGGTGAGTCAGGACTGATGGGACTCTAACTTTGCTTTGTCAGATTATTTTCTGAAATCCCATTTTTCTATGAAGCGACAGAAAAAATTTGCAAGGAAGCCATCCAACACCAGATGAAACCTTGGAATGTAGTAATAGAGATGGCATGAAAAAAATTCGTGATATTATCCATCACTTTTGAGAACTTACTAAATGTTGGGCATTATACTAAGTACTAAGCATGTATTTTTTTGGTTACATAATTTTATGAACTAAGAGTGTTATATGCATTTAATAAATGAAGATTTTTTGAAGCCTTGGGAAAATAACTAAAATAACTTGCTAAAGTTCATATACGTGGAAATACGGGAATAGGAATTCAAATTTAGGTGTGTTTAACTCTAGAACCTTCTCCCTTTGTCACTTCATCAGGTACTTTGTTCCTGGAGATGATCAAGTCAAGTCCCGAGAGGGTTTGGCAAGGATAACTTAGAAGGCTTCCAACATCAGATGGATGGTTAACCAAGAGGATTAAAACTTTCAAGTGCTGAGAATCTGTGATTCTATGTTTATATCAGCAAGAAGTATATTTTTATGTACCTTTAGACTTCAGAAGAGGAATCGTGACTGGAATTTTATCAAAGATGGATTTAAAATTAGTTTTAATTTAAAACACTGCAAAGGAATGTGGTATAATTTTAAAAATTGGTAACAAAACAAATGATCTCTTTGAATTGTGAGTTAAATTTAGTCAGGGGAAAATGGTATACCTCCTTTGAGAAATGTTTAGCTTTGGAGGCTTTTCATCCTCCTAGTATCAAAGCTATTTCCCATCTTGTCTTCTTGTTGGGGACTTTATTCTTTATTGTCTGCTTTTGATGATAAGGCTCCCGACCAAACACAAATCTCATTGTATATTGTATCTCTCTAAGGAATTCTGATGATCTCCTTTGTCCATTTTTATATACTTTAGAAATGTGTATATATGCATGTATGCATCTGGGTATGTATACACAGATGCATGTGTGTGCATCTGCATGCATGTGTGTGTACACATATTTATACATGTAGAGATCATGGAACAACCTTGGGAGTCATCTTCAGGCATGTCATCCTCTTCATTCGAGTTGGGGTCTCTCAATAGTTTGAAGCTCATCAATTATGTTACAGAGGGCCTGCCAACAAGCTACAGGGATTTTACTGTCCCAGTCTCTCCAGTGATGGTGTTATAAACATGTACTATGACACAACACATTTTTTAACATGGGTTCAAAGGATTATGTTCTTGTCCTTATGTGGTAAAGAAACCACTTCATTGACTGAGCTATAGGGGACAGGGTTTCTTAATCCAGATTATAGATATCTCTTGACTTCTGATGATCACTTTCAAATGACATCTAAATCCAAGTGCAGATATCTCTTTGCTAACATTACTTCCAGGAAACTATCAGGTAAAATTGTTTTGAAAGCCTCCCAAGATTGTTCTATTGCTTGATTTTCACTCATAACATACCAAGTAATCCCATTACTTCTTAAAATCTCAAGTTAGGTATAAGTATTGTATCAATATTCTGCATATGGCCTCATTTCAAACTGATAACAAACCTTTCCAGAGTTCTCAAAGGCAGAAAAGAAATAGACTACAGAGAGACAGGCATGTCTACATTTAATCTTTTCCTTTGTGTACACTTGCCTTGTCACTAGGAGGACCAGATGACAATCCTGAGAGCACATAGAGAGAAGGAGAGAGAGGAAGGGGAGAAAAGGAGAGGGGGAGAGGAAGAAGAAATAGAAGAGGAGGAAGAAGAAAAAGAAGAAGAAGAAGAAGAAGAAGAAGAAGAAGAAGAAGAAGAAGAAGAAGAAGAANGAAAAAGAAGAAGAAGAAGAAGAAGAAGAAGAAGAAGAAGAAGAAGAAGAAGAAGAAGAAGAAGAAGAAGAAGAAGAAGGAGGAGGAGGAGGAGGAGGAGGAGGAGGAGGAAGAGGAAGAGGAGGAGGAAAGTGAATAAAGAGCTACATTTAAGAAAATACAGTCTTAAGCTTTCTGCTTTTCTTAGCCACCACACCTCACTGTCCTGGCCATCTATAAACCACAACATTCACTCTACCACACTAATCTCAATACATTCCCAACAACAGCCATTGATTGCTATAGGATTCCTGGCCTCACTGTCTTTACTAAAATCTTGTGATTCTAGACATTTCTCTGCACAGAAATGGTTTAGTAGAAACAGGCCTCTACCACGAAGAAGGCATTCCTCTGCTCTCAAGTGGGGACTGCTTTTTATCATAAAGCTTTGAAAACATTTTATTATTTTATGTTTATAAGTGTTTGCATATATGTACATGCCCCACCTATGCTCATGGTACCCTGGGGATCAGAAAAAGTTGTTGAATCTCCTGGAACTGAAGGTACAAATAGTTATGAGCACTCATGTGGGTGCTGGGAACTAAACTTGGATTATCTTTAAGAGTAACAAGTGTTCTTAATGACTGACTCACCTCTCCAGCTTCTATTGTATAACTCTTAAATGCTACATCCAAAGCTAGGAGTAGTCATTCTCTTTGTTTCTCATTGTTGATTTCAGATCATTATTTTTTCTTCTTCTCCAAAACTCTAAATTTCATGACAAATTACTCATTGCTTCTCTTTATTATTGTTATAATCATCTAAATTATAGGATACTCCAAATCCAAATTTATGGTTTTAGTTCCTGGCTCATTCCCACTCTTTCCATTATCGAAAATGATGATGTCTCCAATAATTGGCATCTCATGTTTGCATCTTCTCTTCTCCAGTCATCTATCTTTCACTTGGAATAAGCCATCTACCTCCGTAATTTCAAAGACATCATCCCTTTTTTCTTGCTACATGTCTCTGTGTATTTATGACCTTATATAAATCATGCAGTTTACCATTTGCTATTTTGCTTGTCTTTAAGTTTTTTTTGTTACCTCTTTATAGTATGGCATATTGCTGAGGTCTATTAGAGTTTTCCAGGGAACAGAAAACACACACACACACACACACACACACACACACACACACGAATTTTTAGTCTAGGCCTGCCCAATTGGATGTCAAGAACCTAGTAACTGCTTAAACCACAAGACTGGATGCCACAGAACCCTCAATCTAGCATGAGGATTCCTGGAGTGTCACAATTCCTCATAGATGGCAGAAGAAACTGAGTTCTGATGTCAGTGAAGGGACGCAGGAGTGGCAGCAGTGACAGTGTAAATGAACTTGGACTTCCTTTTATCTGCCAACACCATAAAGTACTGCCCACAGAGAGGATGGGTCTTCCCACTTCAAATAACCTGATCAAGAAAAGCACTTATCAATATGCCCAGTGGTTTACTTCTTAGTTGATTCCAGATCCAGTGAAGTTGGCATCCATGTTTAACTGTCATATTAGAAAGGATCTTGCTTGCTATTTACTGAAGTTGGGAGACACTGGGTGGCTACTGTACTTCATATTTGGTATTTTACTCTTTGGGCACACAGTTAGACTGTATTTCTATTCTTTGCTGTGACTGTCTCTGACTGAGAAAGTGCTACATGAAACCCATGGGCACCATTTTGAGGTCTGGTCCACATCTGTCTTGATCCCTGTTTGATATGTGGGCACAGCAGAATTCTAGTGATGAGCCACCAACAACATTGTTTTGCTCTGACCTATGTTTTTCAGCTGACTTATTGTGAATGATACAATCATACAGCTCAAATCCTTTGAACAGTGTGACTGGAGTATATGATAGTCATTCTATCTCCTTTAGTCATGGAAATGAAAATAAGAGAATCATCAGAGTTAGCAAAAGACTAAAGCTAGCAGAATCTGGCCTGGCTAGACTGGCTCTGAATTCGGATGATCTATATCCAAAAGTAGAAACTCTGAGAATGATGTGCCTGGGAAAAAGTGTTTACTATACCTAGGCTCATGGCACCGTCTGAGAATGAGCATATTCTAGGCTCAGTTTTCTGATTAGTTAATTATTTATTTTATGATATTTTGTACTTTTGTTTAGAATTCAGGGCACTTCTGGGGCTACTCACCATCTCAAAAAGATTAACCCAGAATTGTTCCTGTCAAAAGGAAATGCAGGGACAAAGAGTGGAGCAGAGACTAAAGGAAAGGCCATCTAGACACTGCCCCACCTAGAAATCCATCCCATCTGCAGACACCAAACCCAGACACTATTGCTGATGCCAAGAGTGCTTGCTGACAGGAGCCTGGCATAGCTGTCTCCTGAGAGGCTGTGCCAGAGCCTGACCAATACACATGAGGATGCTCGAAGCCAACCATAGGACTGAGCATGGGTACCCCAGTGAAGGCGTTTGGGGAAGGACTGAAGGAGCTGAAGGGGTTTGTGTAACCCCATAGGAAAGACAACAGTATTAACCAACCAGACCCATAAAGCTTCCCTAAACCACCAACCAAAGAGTACACATGGAGGGACCCATGGCTTCAGCTGGATATGTAGCAGAGGATTGCTTTATATAGCATCAATGGGAGGGGAGCTCCTTAGCCCAGTGGAGGCTCAATGCCCCAGCATAAGGGAATGCTAGGACATTGAGGTGGGAGTGGGTGGGCAGGGGTGGGGAGGAGCACCCTCATAGAGGCAGGAGGAGAGGGTAGTGGATAGGGGTTTGTGGAGGGGAAACTGGGAAGGATGATAACATTTGAAATGTAAATAAATAAAATAACCAATAATAAAAAGGAATATTTTACCTTATTAATAATAACAACAACAACAACAACAACCAAAACAAATGGCAACTTCTAATTGAAAACTTGCCCTTCCCTTTTCCCCCCTCTTCCCCTCCTTCTCTACTTCCTTTCATAGTGCTGAGGTTGAACCCAGGGACATGTTCATATTTGACAAGTACTTCCACGAGTCACACATTTACTCTTTAAAATAGTACATTCTTTTTTTTTTTCTTTTACTAGATGGAAAAGAATTTATTGTCACTTTGGTAGAAATTGCCAAGAGAAAAAAAAATCTCTGTGTATCCTTCAGAGATAGGAAGAACTATCAAGATTTTGAATAAAATTTCCTTAAGGAATATCTTAAGTAAAATGTAAAGATTATATTGAAATTGAGACTTCTCAGACATTTTGTTTTTATTTTATGTATACATTAACTGACATTAACCGTGTTACTATTGCACAAACTGAATTAGATAATTCAACATGAACTATTTTGCGACTCTGCCCAAAGTACAGACACACACACATACACATAAATATGTCGAGAAACATGATCTCATAACTAGAGAAATGATGATGGGGACACTATGCATGGTAATAATATTGCTGACAATCTCTGATTTTGTTCCCATATTTAAACTGGAATGTGGATCCTCATCTTTGCCCCAGTTATAGTGAATGGTTTGGAACAATAATATATCACAGAGTGGAAAATGAATTTCTTCTATATAAGCACACAGTCAGATCAAATTTATAGTCATTTTAAAAAGCTCCCAATGTCACACTTCACCTTCCTAGTTCCTCCCTCCTGTCACATGCTGAAGTCTCTGTGCAGAGTACAAAACCATCAATGCCTCATTTTTGGCTAAACTTGTGATCCTTAGCACTCTCAATTATTGCTCTTGGTGTTTTTGCTTCATTAGTAATACTTACCATTTAAAAGGCATGAAGCCTACAGGCACAGACATGTCGTTTTGGCTCGTAAGCTATTACAGGGCATTTTATGAAAAGATCCAATAGGATTTGATTACGTTTGTGCTTCTTATAATTTTGTTGATATTTTTTTGGACAAGGCCATGCAGTGACTTCAAACACCATTTAAAAAAAACCTTTTTCTTAAGAATATTTTGAATTCCTCATCTGCCTGTGTGCCTGCGTGTGGGAATGTGGATGTCCGCAGGTGCTCACAGCAGCCAGTGGCATTGGAGCTCCTGGATATGGAGTCATAGGCAGTTGTGAGACATCTGAGGTGGATACTGGGAAGCAAACACGGGCCTTTTGCAAGAGTAATATGTCCTTTCTGGGAATCATTTTGCTAGCCCTTGAAACATGTTCAGTGGTGGGCTGGGGGGACGTGGGACAAGGGAGGTCCCAGGGAGTCTATGTGGATTACTCTAGCTCAGACTTCTAGCAGTGGGGATATGGACCCTGAAGTGGCCCACCTCCTATAGCCAGGCAGGACTCCTAGTGGAGGGGTTAGTACAGCAACCCACCCACAAAACCTTCAATAAAACAACGTGTCCTGTTTGCAAGATGTGCAGGGACAAAGATAGAGCAGAGACAGAGGGAATGGCCAGCCAGTGACTTGCCAAATTGAGACCCATCCCACTGGCAAGAATCAACTCCCAACACCATTAATAATACTGTATTATGCTTGCAGAAAGGATTCGAGCATAACTGTCTTCTGACAGACTATACCCAGCAGCCAATGGAAACAAATGCAGAGGACCACAGCCAAACATTAGACAGAGCTTGGCGAATCTTATGGAAGAGTTAGAGGAAAAACTGAGGGATCAGGAGGGGCTAGGGACTCCACAGGAAGACCAACAGAGTCAACTAACCAGGACCCTTGGGTGCTCCTAGAGACTGAGCTACCAACCAAAGGGCATACTTGGGCTCAACCTAGTCCCCCCAAATATATGTGGTGGATGAGCAGCTTGGTCTTCATGAGGATACCCCAACAAATGGAGTACAGGCTGTCCCTGAATCTGTTGTCTGCCTGTGGATCCAGTTATCCTTGCTGGGCCACCTGGTTTTGCCACAGTGGGAGAAGATGCAGTGTCTTGATGTGCCAGGGTGGAGTCATGTCCAGGGCTCTACTGACTCAGAGAAGGGAATTGAGGGAGGAGCTGTGTGAGGTGGAGTCTGGGAGGAGAGGGATCTGATATTGGGATGTAAAGTGAATGAATTAATTATTTAATGAAAAAAATTCTCTCCTCCACCCAAGGAAACCTGAAACAACAACCATTTCAAAAATCAAGGCTGCCATAAATCCAAATGTGTTTTATTTGAGAATGTCAAAGTAATTTATGAATTTTTCTTACTGTTAGTCTTGCAAACAGCGATTATAGGTAATGCTTGCTTTGTTTTCCACATGGAACGTTCTTCCAAAAGTGTCCTACAAACATTTAGAGATATGCACCAGTCATTTTTTCCATTGTAGAATTGCTATATGACCTAAGCATGGCCTTTGTGTAGGAGGGCAGGACTAGAAGCAGAATCACGTTCCAAGGGGGGAATTGTACTTAGTATTGAGTGGAAGGAGAAGAGCCAGTGAGGCACTGCCTATCCCAGATGGGAACTTGGGCTCTGGTAGAAAGTACCTCATCCCCAAAGGAGTTTGGAGCAAGCAGTCTAGCATCCTATTGTAAATGTAAGAAGATGCAGGGGTGGGCAATCTGAGAAACAGCTATCTCCTTGGGGGGGGGGTGTGCATTTGCATGTTTGAACAAACTCCCAAGTGTTCTTTGACCCCAGCACAGTTTGCTGAGAGCAGTTGGCAGGCACCAAGTTGGACTCACATTTCTTATTCTGCTTTCCAAAGCCTTCTTGGTTTTTGCTTGGTTATATCCTGTGCATTTGGATTTGGCATTTTAGAATTTGTCACTGATCCCATTTAAAAATCAAGCTTGCCTTTTTTTTGGCTCAGGTACTTTAAAAACAAAAACCGGAAAGTAATAAGCGATTCAGGCAATCTTGGGAAAGAAATCAAACTCAGCCATTTCCTGTTAGCAAGAGCTCAATCAGGAGTAAGGGGTTCTGCAAGTTTTTCATTAGTATTCTGTATTCTTTCTCCACTGGTGCAAATACTACATCTAGTGACATGCCATGGGAATAAGCACTAATTAAGGTCCCTAGGAAAGAAATAAAGGTAGTACAGGAGATATGACAGCACTATTTTGGGACAGATGCCCATCCTAAGAAAGCCATGAAGTATGCTTTAGGACACCTATGAAGGCCCTTTATTACTAACTTTAAGTTTGTAACTACTTACTCTGAACATACTTTCAGTTTTATTGCTTTTATAACCTTATATATATATAGTTAGGCTATAAAGTGACTTCACCCATGAAAGGAGAATTACCTGTAGTTAGCTGATGAACTATCTATTCACAATGAATCATAAAGTTGGTTTGAAAGTAACCATTTTGATTAAATATCAGTTAGGTGATATAATAATGAAGCAGTTAAATTTCACAATGACTTCTACACATCTTTGAGTATAGGGATTAGCCATCTTCTCTGTTCCTTGGTAACATCTCATTTCTACATCATCCTGTCATGTACAGTTAACAAAGCCTTTTATTTTGGTTACTAATTATCCCTTCTGCTTCTCAGCATTTGGTCATCATAGAGTGATGGACAAGTTTATCTTCACAGCTGCAAAGCACGGTAGATTGGCTGACATCCCTTTGATTGATCCGTAGCTCTTATTCCTTGACGAGACCCATGCTTGATGACAGGTGGGGGAAATAGTTGTCGCTTTGTGCTGGGCTTCACTGTTTTCATGCCTGTTGCAGACTGTGGTTTGTGTCCATGTGGTGGGCTTTTTGAGTGATGACACTCTTGCCCAAGGTACAGTGGCTCTCTGAAACGGGATAGCCACTCAAGAGTCAGCATTTTCTCTTCCTCCTCGCTTCTCAAAGCAGATGGACCAGTATGATACTTTGCTTCCAAAACACACTTACCCAGTGCTTGGCCTCTTGCCGAGGACAAAGCACAGCAGCTTCGTCATCCTCTTTGTCTAACTTCATCATGGGGTCCTTGTGCAGATTTGTGTACAGTGGGAATGCAGGCTGTGTGCCTGGCTTGTTGCTGCTCCTGAGGCTTTTATTTTCCAGCTGTGTCAAGGGTTTTGTTTATTTGGAGTACTGCACTTTCAGACAAGAGGTGATCAACAGCAATCATTTCAATAATGATCATGGACATTTTCGAATCTTCTTTCTTGTTGGAAGGCTAGAGGTGTCCTTCATCAGCTATGGGGAGACGGAAGGGAAGAAACTCTCTCCGGTGTTTCGGCTCACCCCTGTCTTACGAATCTGTGTCGCAGCTTCTTAAATGGTAGCTGTGACCTTGTAGAC
>NC_034592.1:65995969-66008469 GCF_900095145.1 Mus pahari | reverse complement strand
AGGTTTGTTAACTATTGATAAACTCAGAATGTGCAAAGTCTAAAGATATGCCATTAAGTCAGGAGATTTCTATTCCCTCCCCAAAAGCTATTGCCATTTTATTTTCTTGACAGAACAGCAGAGTGATTCATAGGAATCTTGGCATGTGTGTGTGTGTGTGTGTGTGTGTGTGTGTGTGTGTGCATTCACACATGTGAAGGTATGTGTATGTATATGTGCATGTGCGTATAGGTTGGAGGATATCCTAGGCCATTCCTCTTCATATGTTTTGCCCATTTTTTTTTTTTTTTTGAGACAGGGACTCTTGGGTTTGGAACTCACCAAGTAAGCTAAGATGGCTGGCTAATGGACTCCAGAGACCAGCCTATTCTCACTCCCCTAGTATTCAAAGGCTCTAAGCACTTGCCACATGCATCCAGCCTTTTAGGTTCTGGGGAATACATTCGCCTCATTGTGTTTACAAGGCAAGCACTTTACTGAGCAAGTTTTCTCCCTAATTCTTTTCTTTCTTTCTTTTTTTTTTTTTTTATAAAAAAATGTTTTATTAGATTTTTCTTTAATTACATTTCAAATGTTATCCCCTTTCCAAGTTTCCCCCTTCAGAAATCCCCTATCCCCTCCCTCCTCCCCCTGCTCCCCAACCCACCCACTCCCGTTTCCTGGCCCAGGCATTCCCCTATACTGGCGCATAGAACCTTCACAGAACCAAGGGCCTCTCCTCCCATTGATGACCGGCCAGGCCATTCTCTGCTACATGTGCAGCTACAGCCATGAGTCCCACCATGTGTTTTCTTTGATTGATGGTTCAGTCCCAGGGAGCTCTGGAGATACTGGTTAGTTCATATTGTTGCTGCTTCTATGGGGCTGCAAACCCCTTCAGCTCCTTGGGTATTTTCTCTAACTCATTCATGCAGGATCCGGTGCTCTGTCCAATGGATGGCTGTGAGCATCCACTTCTGTCTTTGTCAGATCTTTTACTTGCTTAGTTAGAGTCACACCAATGTATTTTTATATTATTTGTGAGTATTGTGAAGGGTGTTGTTTCCCTAATTTCTTTCTCAGCCTGTTTATCCTTTGGGTAGAGAAAGGCCACTGATATGTTTGAGTTAATTTTATATTCAGCTACCACACTGAAGTTGTTTATCAGGTTTAGGAGTTCTCTGGTGGAATTTTTGGGGTCACTTATATATACTCTCATATCATCTGCAAATAGTGATATTTTGACTTCTTCCTTTCCATTTTGGATCCCTTTGATCTCCTTTTGTTGTCTAATTGCTCTGGTTAGGATTTCAAGTACTATATTGAATAGATAGGGAGAAAGTAGGCAGCCTTGTCTAAAAAGTCCATGATTTTAGTTCTCCCTAATTCTTTAAGACTCTAAAACACAAGAAAGTAAATAAAATAATTTAAGATATAAACTAGGGATGTGTTGAGTATTATATGTAATTTTTTATTTATTAAACTTACTAAAAGTTTAATGCAAAATGCTACCTATTTCTGCTTATTTCCAGTGATTTTTTTAAAAAAAATCTTTAATCTTTTTTTTTTTTTTTTTTAGTACAGTCATTATCCCCCTCCTGTTCTGCCCTCTGACAGTTCCTCAACGCATTCCTTCTCTCCTGTCTCCAAGAGGATGTCCCCATACCCCCACAGCCCCTCACACCCTGTCAGGCCTCCCCATTCCCTGGGGCCTCAAGTTTCTCAAGGGTTAGGTGCATCTTTTCTCATTAAGACCAGACCAGCAGTCCTCTGCTGAATATGTGCCAGGGGGCCTAGGACCAGCTAGTGTATGCTGCCTGGTTGGTGGCTTAGTATCTGAGAGATCTGTGTGTGTGTGTGTGTGTGTGTGTGTGTGTGTGTGTGTGTGTGTAGACTGCTGGTTTTCCTATGGGGTCATCCTCTTCCTCAACTTCTTCCAGCCTTTCCCTAATTCAACCACAGGGGTCCCTGACTTCAGACCATTGACTGGGGGTAACTTCTGCCTCAGTCAGCTGCTTGTTGGGCTTCTCAGAGGGCAGCCATGCAGGCTCTTGTCTGTAAGTTCATTATAGCATCAGTAATAGTGCCAGGCAGCCTCCCCTTGAGATGGGTTCCAATTTCCAGTGTTTTTTTAAAACCAAATTCATTTGGAAAATCTACTTGGTAGTTTAATAATTTTTTGGAAAAGTTATCTAATATTAAAAAGCAATTTAGCCTTAAAGCATATGCTTATTTTTAAATGCTTTGTCAGATGGCTCTATTGTTGTTAAGTTGGACATAGTTTTAAAGTCACAAAACATATAACATATTTGAAATATTTAAAGGTGTGGTTTGAAAGTTTAATTATAAATTTTCCTTTAATTCATATAGATTTGGTTATTATAAAACAATGAACTATTTTGAAAAGATAATGCCTGACTTAAAAATAATATGCTAATGACAATATATTTGACAGCCAAACAAAGTTATTACACTAAGTTAACAGGTTTTGGTGATCATTTTCAGATATTTGGCTAAAATTTCCAAACTGACTTTGATTCTGATGCTGGGATTTGGAATTGGAAATAAAATTTATTATCTTGGTGTCCTCATAAGTCAATTAGTTATTGACTCTGGTTACACAAAGGAATCTTTCTGGAGATAATTTAGGATTGTCAAATTTAATTAACATTTTCCTTCTAACATGTACAGGTAATTAAGCCAGAAGACTTGCTTGTAAACTAATAACCAAATAGCAAATTACTTTCAGGTTTTCTTTTATGTTCTTAACACTGATACTCCACAATCTTTTAAATTAGCCTAAATATGAATACATATAGAGATAATGGCCAGCCAGAATAGGTTTAGAAATAGTTTTTCATGAACATTTTTAGGGACTAGCCTCATGAGAGCATTGTAATAAGGCCAGCAGGGCAGCCTTTGACTTGTCCATACAGCATCTTACAATTGTTCTCAACTGTGTTACTTGCATCACACTCTGAAACTTCCTGTCAGCCTGGTAAGTCCTTGGATTAATATTTTACATCTGAAGAAACTAGAAGTATGAAGTAGTGTCTAGGCTTCTGAGTTATAAATGGTGAGGCTGGAAATGGATCTGAATTTACCATAACCTTGTTTGACATCTAGTTAAGATGAGGAAATTTAACTATCGACAGCACCAGGAAGAAGCAGGGCTAGAATCTCAACCTAGTGTTGTGAATCCAAGTCTAGCACTGGCTACACTCAACTGCCCCTGGGCTAAATTATTCTAAGGATCCTTATCATCTACATTCTTCACGTAAATCATATGAGATTAGTAATAATGTCTAAGTGAGCAGCTCAGGTTTCAGACAGTATACATGCTTTCATATAGAAATACATCTTTTAGTAGTTTTTATAATTATCAATCTAATTTCCCTCTCTTTCCTCCCTTCTCCCTTCCTCCTCTTTCCTTCATTCCCTTTATTCAATGACATACTTGTGGCAATTATTTCTGGAATCTCAGCAAATGAGAATAGAGAAGGTGATTCTGTTTTCTTTCATAGAAACACAACTAACTATGCATGAGTATTCAGTATTTTATGGAACTTTTGGGTGAGGGGAAGATATAATTTTTTTATAACTTATAATTTTTGTTAACATGAATTATTAGTAATGTAAATAAGAATATATTTAGTATTTATTATATTTACTGGCAATTATTAAGTGGATGAAAAATTCTGTACCAATCTTTGTTAATCTGGGTAGACATGAAAACCCATAAAACTAAGTCAAGATGTATTATTTTTAATTTGATAAATACAGACTTAAATGAAAAAGAAACTATTTTCTATTTTAAAAGCATAGTGGAAAAAAGCATAGAGAATGTGATTAGCTCATATGACATTTGAGGAATATTTGTTAGACATCATTCTGGCTGACTAAATCATTTGGCAAGGCTCTGAAATGGGAGAGATTTGCTCCTTGCAAATCACCTCCCTCCCAGTTCCTGTGGTTTCTCTTTTCATCTTTATGCCTCTTCTGGTTACTAGGCAGTTTTCAAAGAGAGATTTGATGTCAACCATTTATGCTTCATTTTTTTTCCGAACTTAAGGTCAATGCTTTACTTCTCCAAGAGTTATTTGCATTTTAATATTTTTTTCTGCAATGCTACAATGAAAAGCTTTCTCCTCACCACAACTTGGGGCATTATCAAGCAAGTAGTGTAAGTACCTGAAGGAGGGAGATAGCATCTTGTGCAGAGCAGAGCGAGCA
Organism: Mus pahari; assembly: GCF_900095145.1. Classification (NCBI taxonomy): domain Eukaryota; kingdom Metazoa; phylum Chordata; class Mammalia; order Rodentia; family Muridae; genus Mus; species Mus pahari. The sequence continues at coordinate 66,004,257 of NC_034592.1, read as the reverse complement.
CTTATTATCTCTCTCCTTATTTGCATAAATCAGACAAGAGCTGGGGACATAGCATAGGGGTAGAGCATTTGCCTAACACGTGAAATACCCCAAGTTCAGTCTTTGGTACTCTAAAATAAACCAGAAAACTAACAAACCATGTGATAGTTGTTTTCCCTAGGTGACTATTAAATACACACACACACACACACACACACACACACACACACACACACACACACACTATTATTACCAAATGCCCGTGGTAATGTAACGATATAGTCACATTATTCACTATGCTCTAAGATGAGCTTGATGTGAGAGAATCTATAATGTGTTCAATATAAAACCACAGCATTTTACCCAGAAAAATGAAGAGCAGTAGAGTGATCCATGATATGTCTAACAATGTTATTGCATAACCACACAAATAAATAATGATCAAGTTATCCTCACAGCTGGAATTAAGGTTGAAAACATTATTTGTTTTTATCTTGTTGGATTTAAATTGTGCAGAGTTAAGCTTAAAAAAAAAATCTTTGTTTTTGGGTTGAAACTCGGGGAACTTTGGCTTGTAGCTCACTCGCTGCCTCTGGAAGCTTATACTTTGTTCTTGTAGCTCACTCGCTGCCTCTGGAAGCTTATACTTTGTTCTGGGACTCAACAGTGATGCTTGCCCTCTCCTTGGCCTGACAGCTTGGTGGAAGACAGAAAATCTGTAAAGTTCTCAAACATTTCTTTTTTTTGATGTTTCTAGAACCCCTGTAATATCGTGTCGTTTATATTCTATGAATTTATGTGTGGTTCAGGCAATTGGAGTTCACCACAAGTAAAACGAGCTATGTTCGTTTGTCGGAGTTGCCGCTAATTCGTGGTCTTGCCAATGGGGCCGTTTTAAAGGTGCTGTGCATATTTGGCTATTCCCACCAATCTAGATTAGAAGCCAGGTGTAGAACTAGGATGCTTGAAGGCAGAGTCATGAATGTTGGGTCTGGTCAGAACTTATTACCACATTCTCTACCCTGAGCTTAAATGTGGATTTTGGCTTTAGTAAGTACTTTTTGCCACTTAAAATATAGTTTTCTAAAATTTGCTGTCCTATGCACTTAGTTACCCTTTTAAAAACATGGTGTTCTGAGTTCAACACCTAAATATTAAGTACTGAAGCACTAAGCTGAAGTACTTCAAAATAACCCAAACAATAGTTTAGTTATAGAATGATCGAGAGTTTAAAGCAAGCATGGGCTACATATAGCAAACTTGACATCATCATCATCATCATCATCATCATCATCATCAGAAATTTGAGACAAATAAACAAAAATCTTTCTTTATATTGTTTAGAAAAATTTCCTTGTTAAGGATCAATTTGTAAAACAAATGTTTGCGGTAAGAGGAGCCATGAAATTGAGGATGTTGTCTTTATTTTGAATAAAGAGGTAAGAATATGGATAGTCTACTTTAAAAATATTTTTAAAAGAATTAGGGAAGAAATAAAATCTAAATAAAATAAAAACTTCTAAGGTAAAAATTCTCTGAGTAAAGAGCGTTGTCTTGTACCTGGTGTCTCTTGTTCTTCACATCCACAGAGGACCCAGCTGTCCACTGATGCCTTTGAATACTTATCTCAACAGAAGCATTGCTCTAAGTGGACAGACTTCTCAGAAGGCAAGAGACACTAAGTACACATTTTCTGGGAGCTTGCATTTGAGAAGGAACAACAGCCTACCATACCAAGGATATAAGTGCAGTGTGATGGCTTTGGAGAAGTCACTTAACATCATCTCATATTTTAGATTAAATGACAGATCTGGTTGAAGAATACATTTGAAGATACAGAAAGTCACCTTACAGCATACTAAAGGTGCAAAGAAGAAGCCAGTGAGGGTGGACTGTCTGGAGCAAAGTCGGTGCTAGGGAGAGTAGGAGTGGTCAAGAGACGCAGAAGGCAGCTTTTGATATAGGCCACGTTCTTCTTGACTTATGTACAATATTATGCATGCATGAACACATGTATGGAGGCTTTGGTTTAGACATATGTTTTTTATTATATTTGTGGGAAATTTCATCGTATTCTCACAGAACTAGTTTATTCAAAGGAAAATGAGCCATCCATCGAGTGTGCGAGGAGCATTGAAGTCAATATGTGTATTACTTTGGCAAATTAACCTTGACTTTTTTAAGTTCTTATTTTTCTGAGGCAATTTAAATTTCCATATCCTAGTTATAAAATGTTGCTTTTATACCCATATATTAAACTCTGCTTAGAAGTAATAAAGCACTTCTGAAACAGTCAAAACACCTAGCTTCCGTGTCTGACTCTGCTGCATCCTCTCTCCTCTCCATCTCATTGTCTAGAGTTTGGTGTTAACATTCCTTAAGTTTTTATCATATATGCACATATTTCATACTTTCAAGCATACTAGCTGAGCTTCTCTATTGCTGCTGTGAGGAAGACTTTGGGGTAGAAAGGGTTTATTTTGTCATATAGCTTGTAACCCATCATGAGGGCAAGTCAGGGCAACAATCTGGAGGAGGGAGCTAAAGCGGAGACCATGGAAGGATGCTGATTTTGGCTTCTGTAACACCATCAATATTGGTTCTCCATTGGAACTCCTCTCATTATTCTTTTGTTGCCCTGTGTCATGGAGATTCTGCAGTTTTGGATCATCAGGACTGGTCCTTTCATCCATACCAACCATTTGCAGATGATGTAGATTTTGGGGTGGGTTATCTCAGAGCCCTAGATATGGATTTGGGTGGTAGTTGAGCTTATCAGCCAACCAGCTCTCTCCTGATCATACCACCATAGTGAGCCCTCCAGCACTGCTCTGGCTAGACCACCCAATGCTCTAATACTGCTGTGGGAGGGGCGGGAGGGGCAGGAGGCAACTCTCCTGCTCTCCTGCACTGTGGGCTGACTCACCTGCACCTATGCCTCCAGAGCTAGGCCAGGTCAAGGTTTGGGTCCTACAGTTGCAAGTGCTACAACCTGTGAGAGGCTGGCCCAACTCCCCCACTCTCACAGTCTCATGGTGGGTGGGGAGCGGGGGATGATCTCCACTGGTGCAGGACCTATTTACATTTACAGGGCTACAGCCAGTGAGTGGGGCAGGGCAAGCTCTCCTGCTCTCATGACCCAGGGTCAGCTCTCCCAGCTACTGTAGGTGGCAAGTTGGGGAGAGGAAGGGCATCTCCCTTGCACCCATGCCACTCCATGCCTGACAAGTGGTAGGGCCAGCTTTCCCAGGCTCTCACCCTTGGGGCTGGTTCACTTGTGCTTCCTGATTATGTTCATCTTAAGCCTTTCTACACATTGAAAATATTTGGAACAAAAGAAAATAAAACTTCTATTGCTTCATCTCTTCTCTGATAATTATCTGGTGTTGTCTGACTTTTCATCAAACTTGTAGGAGGTAGAAGAATATTTTGAGCTATACTTGATCACTTAAAATTATAGGAAATGTGAATAATCAGAGTACTTCAGCTTATACTAACCATCCATTTCTCTCTCCTTCAGTGGTTTTATTGTTCATATTTTGTTCATAATTTTAATGCTACTTTCTATTAACTTGTTTGTGTTTATTTGATGGATTATTAAGTATGATTTTTTTTTACACATATTGGATATAAAATCTTTGGGGTTATATTACATGTATTGAAAATAATATTTTATTATTTTATTATTATTATTATTATTATACATTTCAAATGTTATCACCCTTCCTGGTATCCCCTCCATGACACCTCCACCTCATCCCCTTCCCCTTTGCTTCTAAGAGGGTGCTCTTCCACCTACCCACCCACTCCCTCTTCACCCCACTAGCATCCCCCTTCTCTGGGCCATCAAGTCTCTATAGGACTAAATGACTCCCCTCCCACTGATGCCAGATAAGGCCATCCTCTGCTACATATGAAGAGGGAGCCGTAGACTGGCCCATGTGTACTCTTGTTGGTGCTTTAGTCCCTGGAAGCTGAGGGGTCTGGTTAATTGATACTGTTGGTCTTCCTATGGGTTTGCCATCCCCTTCAGCTCTTTCAGCCCTTCCCCTAACTCTTCCATTGACGTTCCCGGGCCAACCACTGGACTGAAAATAATTTTCTTAACTATTTTTGAACATTTTGCTGTTTGCTTAGACTGCACAAAGCACATACTTACTATCTGGTGTAAGCCAGATAGTTCCCTCTGGTCTGGTATGCTTATTGTTTACTATAGAAGACTCAGGTTCCCTAGCACTTTTTCTTTGAATTTACTTGGGACTTGATATTAGATGTGCATTCCTTGCATAAATAATACCATTGGGTAATGTTTATGTATCTTCCATGCCAGTTCTTTAACTGTATACATTATTTATATCTGCTATAGCTATTAATATATTAGTGCAGAAATACGTCATTGTTTCTGATTTTTCCCCATTTCGCTGTGTGCTAATTAAACATATTGTGAAGAATTCCATTTTGATTTAGTTATTCTATTTAAGTGTGTTTTCCTGAATATTTTTCAACAGACTGTTAATATCATGTTATCTATGCCTAAGACCACAATGTATTATTATGTCATTCTTTCACCGGCTTGTGTGAAAATCTAATCATTTATTGCCCTTTATTTTCTCATATATAATAGTTACTTTTATTTTCATAGACACTTAGGTCAATATCAGGTGGTATTATACACTTTATTTCACTTCAAAACTCTATTATCTACATTTTTGTTTACCATGATCTTTCCCCTTTCCTGAGGTTTCAATTTTTTCTTTATTTCTTCCTTTCCGTTTAGGGAATTTCCTCTAGGTGTGATTTTAAAGTAGGTATGTTGAAATAAGCTTTCTCGGGGTTCCTTTATCTGTGCTTGTTTTAATCTCACTTAGGATATTTTGTGTGTGTGGACAGATCTTGCCTTTCAGTATTTGAAAAACATACTATCACGGTCCCTTGTGACTGTTGAAAGTAGTTCACCATCCTGTGTTCTATCACTCTGTCCTTTGTGGAGCTGAAGGAAGCTCACGGTCCTTGTTGCTTTCCCATGGTTGCTGGAGTTTGTTCCTCCTTCAATGCTTTCAAGATTCTTTGTTTTTACTCCTAGATGTTGACTGTGGCACATCTTGGTTCTAGATGCTGACTGTGGTACATCTTGGTTCTAGATGCTGACTGTGGTACATCTTGGTTCTAGATGCTGACTGTGGTACATCTTGGTTCTAGATGCTGACTGTGGTACATCCTGGTTCTAGATGCTGACTGTGGTACATCTTGGTTCTAGATGCTGACTGTGGTACATCTTGGTTCTAGATGTTGACTGTGGTACATCTTGGTCCTAGATGTTGACTGTGGTACATCTTGGTTCTAGATGCTGACTATGGTACATCTGAGTTCTAGATGTTGACTGTGCTGCATCTTGGTGTACTTCTCTTCAACTTTGCTCTGTTCATTTGATTCACTATTTTTTTTTTGAATCTCCAGGAAAACTTATTCATCATTTCTTTTAGTTTTCTTCTAGCTCTGTTCTTTTTTCTTTTCCACATGAATCCCCCTTGGTGTTCTGTGCTCTCTCAACTATGTTGACCTGGAGATATACAGGTCATGTTTGTTTCCCATCTCATGAGTTCTTTATTGCATGATTACCGTGGCTTAAAAGCCATGTATTTGTGCACATTGTGTAGATTTAAAGTTATCTCTATTACTCAGTCTTTTCCATATGCAGGTGTCTGGATTCATTTTGAATGAGAAAGCATCGTGTACTCTGCTTCTCAAACTGAATGGTCTCTGTTCCCCCTCCCCAGCACCAATTCTGCAGTATTCTTAATCATTTATTCTTCAAAGTTTCCTGCTTGAGCTTTCAAAGTATTTTCTATTTGTGGAACATGCAAAAATTGTACAATAAACTTAATTCAGTGTCTTTCTTAACTCTTGTCTTTAAAAATATTTCCACATATATTAACTCATATAGATGCCTATCTATACATTCTGGAAAATTTCTTCAGACTTATCTTTAATTAATTAGTTAGTTAATTAAATTTAGAGGCAGAATCTTACAGGTAGCCCAGGCTGGTCTTGAACTCTTGACCCTCTTGCCTCAATAGCACCACAGTGTTCTAATTATAGGTTTATGTCAACAGGCAAATTCCAGATTTTGAATATACAGTTTCAATGTCTATATTTTTGTTTTGAGAAATTATCTTTTTAGAACTGACATTTTTATTATATATGTATAATATGTATTTTTTGAATTTTATTGGTTATTTTATTTATTTACATTTCAAATGTTATCACCCTTCCCAGTTTCCCTTCCACAAATCCTTTATCCCCTCCCCCTTTCCTACCACTATCAGGGTGCTCCACTCCCCACCCTGACCTCCCACTCCCACCCACTCCCACCTCAATGTCCTAGCATTTCCCTATGCTGGAGCATTGAGCTTCCACAGGGCTAAGGGGCTCCCCTCCCATTGATGCCATATAAGGAATCCTTATCAACTGGAGTCATGGGTCCCCCATGTCTACTCTTTGGTTGGTAGTTTAGTCCCTGAGAGTTTTATGTGGTCTGGTTGGTTGATATTGTTGTTCTTCCTATAGGGTTGCAAACCCCTTTAGCTTTTTCAGTCCTTGCCCTAACTTCTCCAATTGGTTCCCTGTGTTTAGTCCAACAGGGGACATCCATACCAAGCTCCTGTCAGCATACATTTCTTGGCATCAGCAATAGTGTCTGTATTTGGTGTCTGTAGATGGGATGGATTCCTAGGTGGGGCAGTCTCTGGATGGCCTCTCCTTCAGTCTCTGCTCCACTCTGTCCCTGAAGTTCTTTTGATAGGAGGAATTCTGGATTAATATTTTTGAGGTAGGTGGGTCCCCTCAACTAGGGGCCATGCCTATCCACTGGATATGGTCTTTACAGGTTCGATCTCACCTTTGTTGGGTATTTCAGCTAATGTCCTTTCTGTTGGGTACTGGGAACCTCTTGGGACTTTCTAGTGGCTAGCTCCAGTTCCCATCTCCCACTACTACAAAACTCCTTTGAAATTCATGAGCCTTTGCACTTCTCCCCCATCTCCTCCCTCATCTGAACTGGCTCCACTTTTCCTCCTAGATTTCTTTCTCCCTCTACTTCCCAAGATTATTTTCTCCACCCCCCCCTTTGAGTAGGACTATAGCACCCACACTTCTTTTCCTAATGGTAAGATCATTTCAACATACAATGGATCCTTTTTCTTGCTTACATTTTGACTGTCTTTCTTTCAACCTGGAGGGGAATAGAATGTGAAGTGTAAAAAAAAAAGATGAAATAAACTTGCTTAATTTAAAGAAAGAAAGAATAAAAAAAGAGCTTGAACATAGATCTAATGTTAGACAACTCCAGTATTTAAAGTCTGTGGGGTCTATCACTTTTCACTCACAATAGGTTGATTAATGAGATTTACAGTTTTGAATTTGTAACTCATATTGGTTGAAATTTACTTGTAACAATTTATAGCACTATGTTTGTAAATTTATCCCTCTCAAGAAGTTTGATTCTCTTACTTTTGCTGGTTGCCAGGGGCATCATCAGTCTGTGGTTGTCTCGTTTTGTTTGCTGGTAGAGTAAGGTTTAATTCAAAAGCACAGATAATAAAAACTCCCAAAGGATTCAGTTTTCCCCCCTCTCTCTGAGAGATTAAAGAGAGAGGGAGAATTTTTTTATTCTAAATATATGTTTGAAACATTGTATAGTCTTATATCAACAGATTGATTTGGTGTGGTTTCTGGCTTTTTCTGGGAGGTCCTTGTTTCAAGCACTTCTTTTTTTCTTTTACAAGTTAAAGCCTTTGTCTCATGTTCCCCATAGAGCTATTAATATACAAGGTTACATGTTACTATTCTTGCTATAATTTTATTACAATTGTTGTTTCTCAGACCCTTACATTTGGACATTTTCAATTCATATAGATGCAGCTGTGTCTTTTGAAATATGTTTATCAGGTTTTAAAAAAAGTTTTAGTTCTGGTGTTATTTTTGGCCCGAAAATCTTCTATTTTGCCAATTGTTTTTTTTTTTATTTTTTCCAATTTTATTAGGTATTTACTTCATTTACATTTTAAATGCTATCCCCAAAGTCCCCTATACCCCTCCCCTCCCCTCCCCCCACTTCCCCTTCTTGGCCCTGGTGTTCCCCTGTACTGGGACATATAAAGTTTGCAAGACCAAGGGGCCTCTCTTCCCAATGATGGCTGACTAGACCATCTTCTGCTACATAGGCAGCTAGAGACACCAGCTCTGGGGGTGCTAGTTAGTTCATATTGTTGTTCCACCTATAGGGTTGCAGACCCCTTCAGCTCCTTGGG
>NC_034592.1:65936820-65995958 GCF_900095145.1 Mus pahari | reverse complement strand
TCCTGTTATCCTGGGATCCTGTTGTCCTAAGATCCTGGGCATGTTACAGTGCATAGAAGTGGTGTCTCCTTTGAGGACTGTGGAGTTGTCTGGTCTGTTTGAAACCAAGGTAAACCTGAACTGATTAAAAAGACCCTGAGCCTCTCGTCAGGAAAGGCTCTGGTGTCCTTGTTCCTGCTGTCACAGGCCTGTCACTATTGGATTGGAGCAGCTGTTGTGTTCCACTCACCAGTGATCCTAAGATTGCTTGGCCAGTCTGCTAGGCACCGTGGTGGTGTCAGCCCAATCTGTGCCCTAGGTGACCCGGTGCTGGTGCAGACCAGAAGGGGCTTGTGCCCCTGGCCAGGCCGGTTCTCTGCTGCCCTAGTGGTGTCTCAGGTCCTGTGTGCTATTGGATTGGAGCAGATATTGTGTTCCACTCACCAGTGATCCTAAGATCATGTAGGCAGTTCTCTAGGGACTGTGGGGGTGTCTGCCCACTCCATGCCCTAGGTGACCTCTATTTTGCCAATTGTTAAACCAAATGTTTTTCTCAGTTTAAAATACATTTATTTATTGATGTTTATTTATTTATTTATTTATTTATTTATTTATTTATTGTGTGTGTATGTATGTGTGTGTGTGCATGCATGCACATGCACAGACTATGGCCATATGTGGGGATGATAACACCCCTTTTAGTGGATGATTCTCTCCTACACCATGGATGTCACAGATCAAACTGAGGTTGTCAGTCTTTGTGGTGTGCATCTTTACAGGCAGTCCTCTTGCCTGACCTTTTCTGTATTAATTTTTTTTTTTTGTGAACTAAAAAAATAGCATGCCTGAGTAGCAGGATGCATACAAAATCGATATACAAAAATTATTAGTAGTCTTTTTGTATATCAATAATAAACTTGCTGAAAAAAATCAGAGAAAAATACCATAGTAGCTTAAAAATAAAATAATTAGTAAATAAATTAATATAAAATGTACCAGGATTAGTGTGTAAAATGATTCATGATATAGAGACTCAACAAATTCCCCACAAAATTCTAATATAATTCTTGCAATTAGAAGAACAATCCAGAAATATATATGGAGGCACAAAAACTCCAAATGGCTAAGTAGATCTAAATCAGAAAGAACATTGTAAGGATCACAGTACAGATCTCAAATTATGCCTAGGAACCAGAGTAACAGAATATTTAGTACTAGCAGAAAACCCACACATCTACACAATAGAGAAGATGTCTTAGGAACAAACTCACACAGTTGTAATCTCTTAATTTTTAACAAAGGTATCAAACATATATGATAGAAAAAGACAGTCTCTTCAGTAAATGGTGCAGAAAAAACTGGATATCCGTAAGTGGAATTAAATTAGTTCCACATGCTTCACTGTGAGAAAAAAATGGATCAAAGACCCTAATGTTATTCCTGAAACTTTGAAACTGCAAGAGGGAAACATGGGCCAAAACTTAAAAGATTTACATAGAACTAAGGGCTCTCTGGAAGGACGCCAATTATATAGGAAATAATCCCAAGAATGAATGAGACAAATCATACTGACAGGCATGAATGAAGTTACCAAAATAAGAGGACCCATCACTTTATATGATAACTTAAAATTTTTATTTTAAAAAGGCATAAAATATCATTTTGTAAATGAAATAATATTTTTAGCTTGTTCAAATTCTTGCGGAGTTTAATCTACTTTTTCTTAGAGTCATATTTCAGTCTGTATGGCTTCTTGATATAATTTAAACTCATTTCTTCTCAGTCCTTCCGCATCAGCTTGTAGTGATATGTATAACTTCTATTACTAAGTTAGATTCATGCATCTGATTTAGTTACTGTATTTTTCTATGCTTCAAATGTATACCTTTGTACATTTGTTACAAAAGAATATTTAAGTCGTATACTTTCAGAGATTGGTGGTTTTGAATATATCACAATTTATTTTTAACACCTAGCGATGATTTGTTGCTATGATATTAAAAGCTTCATATTATTTTTTTCAAGATTTTGTCATGTGTTGTCTTACACTGAGTACCATTATTGCTTCAAACAATTAAAACAAGTTTACTTATAAATAAGAATATACTTTCTAAACAAAATAAACACCATCACTTAATAAGAAACAGTGATACTTCACACCAAATGAACTGGGGTAAGGTTTACTATTAGCAAACCTGATGGGTAAATAAATACAATATAAATAATAAAAGATTAAAGCTGTGTCAAAAATCATAAATGGTTAAAAATCATAAAGCAATCATTATGTGCCAGATGCTATTTTATTTTTTCAATCAATTAATTAATTAACTTCACATCTTGAATGCAGCCTCCCCCTTAGACAGCTTCTCCCCTACCCAATGTCCCCTTCTCCTCTGAGAAGAAGGAGGACCCCTGGGTACCAACCCACCCTGGCACATCCTCCCCCACTGAAGCCAGACATGGTAGCACAGTTAGCAAAACAGCATCAGCAGGAGGGTAACAGAGTCAGGGACAGCCCCCACTCCAGTTGTTATGGGTCCTGCATGAAAACCAAGCTATACATTGGCTGCATATATGCAGAGAGTGGTGGTGGGGAGGTATAGGTCCAGCCCATGTGTGCTCTTTGGTTGTTGGTTAAGTCTCTGGGATCCCCCAATGGTCCAGGTTAGTATACTCTGTTGGTCTTCCTGTTGTGTTCCTATCCCCTCCATGTCTGTCCTGCAGCTCTGTCCTGCAACTCTTCTACAAGACTTTCTGTGCTCCCATTAATGCTTGACTATGGGTCTTTGGTTCTGTTTTGGTCAGCTGCTGGGTGGAGCCTCTTCAAAACGGCTATGCTAGGCTATCTGCAACCATATGCTCTTTTAAAACATTTTGTATGCTAACTTATTTACTTTATCAGACCCATGAGGAAGGTGATGATAGTAACCTAATTTTTATATGTAGAAAGAGACATGGAATAATAATTTTTTTTTAAAAAAAAAACCACATTGCTCTTTCAGTGAAAGAACAGAAATTCCAATCCAGGAACTTTTTTTTCTTTCAAAGTTTTATTTATGCCTTATTATATCAAAGGTAAATGGTCCATTCAAAATAAACTAATGACCTGCATATTTTCATATGGATGAATGACTGTATTCCTAAATAGGAAATAAAATGCAATCCTATCTACCTAGATTTAAAAAAAATATAGTCTTTCCAGATTTTTGCATACTAAGAAGAGGTATGTGATCTTATAACAGGCAGTCAGGAAAGCAGTAGTTATCCTGCAGCATCTTAACATCTGACTCAACTGTTCCTAAATGATACAATTTAAAAGATGTCGTAAACACAGTTTAGAGTCCTAGTTATTCTGAGATGGTTCCAACATTAACCCTAGAATCTACCAGAAAGGATTAGCAGTACAATAGAGAAGAGCAGATAATCCACCTGACAATACATGTGCTCTCTTCAGGAAATCAATCTGGTCCTCTGCGGAACACTCCATGTGGGAGTCTCATCTGGCCAGGTCACACTTTCTATGCAGGAGACCCACCACATCAGGCTAGTTCTCTTCTAAGGAGTCTTTGCTAGGCAATGTAATTAGTCCATTTCCTCTCAGAGCAGTTCTACCCACCTCAACTCACAGAGTGACATTTAAACCAGAAGAGCATACTGGAACAGAAGTGAGCAGAGACGTAAACTCTAGCACATTCTTCTTGCTGCATTGTCTGAAGTTCTGCACATCTACCACAACAGTACTGTCCAGGAAACGGTGGTAGTGGCAATGAGAAAATAGACTATTAATTGCACAATTAATAGAAAAGTGAAAATGTTTCTAAATCTACAATAAACCTGTATCCATAGAAGTGATAGGTCAGTATCACACTGAACTTCTGTTCTGGGGTCCAGCTGTGCAATAGACTTGCTGGCACGGGTAGGGCTCACTTACTGCCTGTTGAAGGGTGATTATGCTACACAGAGCTATGATGGTTTCTGTGTGATAAAATTCACACAAATTCTTGGTTATTTGTATCAGGATCATTCCTTGTTCAAACTTTGATGTAGATGAAGATAAAGTAGTTTCTTGGTCAATAATGGCAATTTGTTTCTCTTAAAGTCAATGGTTTTCTTGTAGTTCTATTATGATTGGCCCAGGTTTAATTCCATTCATCTCCATGAAGGCAAAACACTTAGTCCTGGTAAACCTTTTTTTAAGCTTGTAATGTTTGAATTCAAAGAAGAAGGTTGCACCTTTGGTTAACTTCTCAACGTGTTTCTGGACCTCAGGTTCACATCAAAATGAACATAAGAATCTCCTTTTCCTGAAGCCACAGGAGTATCTTGTACGGGAGTTAAATTTATGCCATTGAAATCTTTCATGCTGACCGTTATGTACAGATCGATGCACTGCCCGGCATCTTTCAGACCAATTTTCTCAGTCCTGATAGTGAGTAATCCCTGGTTTTGATGGCAACCATGGCAATAAAATACCAGGAACTCTAGCAGAGAAAGACTCAGGAGGTCCCACTCCAGCACCACTTTCTTCATCTTCTTCAAATTCCAAATTCTCTTCTTCACCAGGTGCTAAAATCTGTCTTAATGGGATAGGTTGAACACCAAATGGGAATTCTTTATTATATGTAAGACTATTCAGGATTGGTTCTAGCTTCTTCAGGCCCTCCAGTTTAAACTCTTCTTGGGACTGTGTGGACGGTAATGCTGCACTTCGCAATTCTAAACATGTCGCCATTTTGCCTATGGTTTTCTTTTGTTATTCTGTGAATTCAGAATGATTGCGTTTTGCTTGGGCGTCCTTGTCTATTGCCTTCACCAGCTGGTCCGGAAAGTCAAAGTCGGAGCCTCTTCTAAGACTGGCTCCCCAGCACTGCTGCAGCAGACTCCGACATGTCACTTCCGACATGGCCGGTCCCCGCTCCAGGCCCCCTGCCACCCCTAGTCCAGCAAGACCAGACTCTAGGGTGCCATCCTCCCTGGGCTTGGCCCTAACATTGACAGGACCAGAAAGAACCCCAAAGAACACCACCACCTGCCAAGGAGCCGCCCAAACCCATTGGCTGCCACAGCCAAACTTTGCAGCTCCAAGGTCCCCACCCCCACACCCCGCGGGGTCTCCCAATCCAGGAACTTTAATATTTGCGGATGCCAAAGTGACATTCAGTAGGTTCTATATCTAAAGTCGATCTATAAACTTCTGTCACCATTCCTGATAAATCACTGGCAAAATAGGCATTAAAAGAACTAATCCGAATCAAAATAACTTGCCCCAAATATAGTTAAAGCAAGAAGGCGAATTGCCAAGGAGGTAGGTAAGATGCATTCGAGCTCCAGTTTGTCCTGTCTTCAGTGTGTTTGCTCCACTATCCTCCTTTCTTCCCAGAACTTACAGTGGGGATATACTGTGATATACCTTGATTTATAAGAACCCATCCTGACCTTATTCATTTTTCAGAAGCTTTAAATTTTAGCTTAAATTGATGAGCAAAACAGATCAATGTCCCTCAATATGTTCTTTGGAGAAAGTTGAACACCATCATTCACCTGTTGAGATCTTCAATGTGATTTGTTGTATTTTTGCATCATCATTGTACTCGAAGATTAGTTATAAACTAAGAAAACGTGTTCTATTCTGAACTTTAACTGAACATTTTGCTACCAAGATTGGAAATTGTCTTGGCCAAGGATTCAAACAATGAGCTGTTCTATTTGGTTTATCATTAATATTTTTATTTTATGAAGCTTTTAATGAAAAAAAATTGAACAGTTTTGGTATCAAATAACTCAATCACTATGCCCTGTCATCTTAAACTCTGAGCTAGGGTAGGCTTAACAGAGTGAAAGTAGGACAAATGGGATGTCATAGTGGAGTGAGACTTCTCATCAAGATCCCAGGGTCTGCGTTTGATACCTTGTAACATTATTGTCCAACTGGTCAATGGAAAGGCTTGGAATTTCATGACATGTTTAGAGGGTTATTCGTGGGAAAGGTGTTACTGTATATTCAAAGACTTTGGTATTTTAAGTCATAAGCAATAATGGCATTTTATGCATATTTTGAGCTATGGTTCATCTTAGCAGAATTCATGTGGTTTGTTCATTATCCATTAAGAAAAATTATATAGAAGTTTACTAAGTGAAGGTGTCTAAGGTAATAAATGAGGATATAGTAGAGGCAAAATTGTGACCTTCCCAGCAAAGATGAACAGGTAGGTAATAGTATCCTTATCAATATGCTTTGACAACAGCTGCTCATAGAAGTAAGTCTGAGTGGAGAGAGGTGGAAACTGATGACATTATGCTTGTTTGAGTTCAGGAAATACCTTTTCTGAGAAAATAAACCTGACGCTTGCTTGAGTTAATGTCCTCTCATTTATAAATTAGAAGGCATTTTTGTAGTTTTACAAATGTCCTTTGTACATTTATATTGCAGCTTTGACTACAAGAGGCACCAGTGACTTTTGGGCAGAAATACTTTTTGTTTTGTTTTAAAAGTTTTTTTTTTTTTTTTTAAATTGGAAGTTTTTTACCAATAAGACAACCATACTCACCTCAAAGACTAGGTTTTCAAATCTAGAACATTTGCTTGTGTTTTTTTTTCAACAGTTAAATAGGAATGCCTTATAACATTTCCTGTAAGACTTTTTAAAAGGCTGTGTGAATTAAGTCCTCATAACAATGTATAAACATTGAAATAGTCACTAAATATTGGATTACTATCACCTAAATGTCTTCGGATACACGAAGCCTTAAGAATCCAGGCAATGGGCAAGCCCTCAAGGACAAATGAGCAAAATTGATTTTGTCTCTTAAACAAGAAGAGACAATACTTTGGAGGATATTTTTCTAAGTAGCTTGCAGATAGCAACAGATATTACAAAGGTCTACTCAGGATCTGTGCCTGTTTCAAAGAAAGCTCGCCATGTGTGGAGGCTTGGCAGACAATGAGTTCTGATTCCTTTTATGTCCACTTTCTCTCATTTTTCTCCTAACATGCACAAACACCACAGCATCCTTTTCTCTAATCTCTCTTCTCGCTGTACACACACACATACACACACACACACACACCCTTTGCCTTCAACACTCACACACGCATTCACACCCATTCCATTTTATTTATTTATTTTAATCCTCAAAGGATTCACAGAGCGGGCTGAACGCAGCTGCTGTGTTTTCCCTGGTTAAATTGGCAGTTACCCACTGTGTAGAGTTGCTAGGAGAAGATGAATAAGCACGATTACAGCATCACTTGATGGACATACTCTCTCAGTAACAACCTGTGGAGCTCTGGGGTCTGTCTCCTGTACGGCTCTATGTGTGTCTTTTCTCCGTGTTAGTCATTAATATTGGCTGCATTTGTTCAGGAAGTGTGCTGTATTTTTAAGTGTCGCTTCCAGATCAATTAAGAGACAAAAGCCTTGGTATTTAAACAGGCACTTTCTTCTCAGGGCGGTGCTGCTGGTACTGCTCCCTACCATCTGGTTTCTTATTACATCCTGCCCTGCTTCAGTTGCTAGAGAGGAATTCAGCTTCTTGTGGAGCGCGAAAGTCATTCACGTTTCTTTCGTGCATAATTGAGCTCGTAAACTGTAGAAATTCTGATGTGCTTCTGTGCACGGAACAGTTACAGATGAGCTGCTTGGAGAATAGCCTGAGCAGTCGGTCAGTAGTACAGTAGCAGCTCACATGTGTGGATTGCTCCCGTGAGGTCAGAGCATCTGTTTATACTCTGTCTGCTTGGGTTGGTGGTGGTGGGGGCGTTGGTGATGTGAGCAGAGTATATGCCTGTCAAAGTCGGCAGTTTTGGCAGAGCCTTCCCTCGGCTTTGCGTCTCTGAACTGTTTGGATGGCTCAGAGATGCTACTGTGTAATGCTTGAGATTTGTAATGGACTGAGGAATGCTTGTCCTAGCCGCTGAAACTGACTGCACCTGTGTTGTCCTAGGAACATCATCATGGGGTCTACTGATACGGACATCGAAGAACTGGAAAACGCCACTTACAAGTATCTCATTGGAGAACAGACCGAGAAGATGTGGCAGCGCCTGAAGGGAATGTGAGTAAGCTCTTCTCTTGGTTTTATGTTATGTTTTCCCCTCAATAAATAGCTGACCGTTAACATGAATAATTATGGGTGTTACTTGACTTTGAGATTTAATGTTTCCTTTGCAGAAATTTTCTCTTGAAAACTAAAATATGCCCATTTCAGCTAGCAACTTGTTGAAAGCAATTTCTGTACCTGCATGTTTTGTATGAAGTAAGGTAAGGCTCTGTGAAATCACTTTCTGTTTACAGTCCAGGGCTTCTGCTCCCCGCTGTGTGTGGTGTTTAGATGTGTGCTTTAGATAAGCACAGAAGGGACTAGGAAAGCAGCTTGCTTGGTCCTCACTGAAATAATTTCTCTCAGGTAAGTGGAGAGAGAAAAATAAGATGGAGATTTCTTTCTTTGTAAAAATCGAAGATGGGATTAGTAGAATAATAAATTGCATACTTATTCTGTGCTTATTCTAAGATGGATAAACTAATATTTTAATAAGAAAATCATTTGTGTGGCAAAACAACATGAAAAGCATATCAAACATATTAGAGCTTTGGTTTAAATTAGCCAGTTCAATTTCTCACTAATTAGTAAAGTGCAGAATTGCTTCCAGTGTACTGACCGAGTTCTTAATACAGAACAGGATGTGCAGTTACTTGAAGCACAACTTGTAATTACCTGAATCCACTTTGATTCTAGTGTTAGCATCACCCCCAGCCCATCTCACCCCCAGCCCATCCCCATCCCTGTCAGTGTGTGTGCGTTCTGGCCAGTGCTTCACCATAGCTCTGTTTATATGCTTCGTTTTAATCACAGCACTACTTGTAAAAGCCGATGTAACATTTGGATAGAAATATGAATATTTGTAGATCTTGGAATTTCTAAGTGTATTTTCATATCTCAAAATAAAGTGGGGCTTTAGCTTTACAAAGATAGCTGGAGGACCACAGTGCCCTGTGGACAGGAAGCATGATGGATTCTTGTCTTTAATGCTGTCGCATGTTTACACAGTGTTTCATGAAAGGTAGTATATGGGTAAGCTACTGCCATCGCTTTTATAAAGGACAACTACATCAAACTTTGTTTAGAACTCCAAATCCTCTCCACTCTTCTCCATCTGGACGCAGAATGCTCTCAGTGTATATCTACTTTCCATTGCGTGAAGCAATCCACGGTATTGTGGTGCCTCGCATGAAAGCACCCCAATATTGCAAACAGTTAGCAGAGGATAACTTTTAAAAAGGAAGCCATTTTTATAGTCATTGAATGAACAAGAGAAATCTGTTTCAAAGATCCATTGGAGATTTAGAAGACAGATTCTATAGAGAAACAAATAATCCTGTCGAAACCAATGGTGGTTCACACAATTAATTAACATAGATGCAAATTAAGCGTGGGCAATTATCAGATGGTTCGTGCTCTAACCTAGTGGATGAACATCTGTACTGGGCTGCTATAACTGAGGTCACAACCCATTTTAGATTCTTCCTTTACAGGACAGGATGATTTGTTTGCTCTTGGTATATTCTATTTCCTTAGTTACCTCGAGGCAAAAAGATACACAGTAGTGACTTTAGAAATACGTCTTCAAACAACTAGAAAATTGATTCTGTGTTTATTTAACACTTTTGCAAAAAGTTCTCTGACTTTTCACCTTGTCATTTGATAGCAGTTTCCGAGAAGGGTGATATGGTCCCTCAACAGCAGAGCTTCCGAGTTGACAGTAGAGTATATCTCTTGTGTGCACATGCTGTGTTCTTTTGGAACTATTGCTACACAGGATCACTTAATGATCTCCAGCCAGTTTAGTGTTTTAAAGCCATTCTTACTGACTGAAGTGACTCAGAGCTTTTGTAGTCAAGCATGAAGAAATTTGCATTTCGGTTCTTTCCTTTTCTTTGCTCTTTGACTTAAGACATTTTCAGAGTTCCTGGCTTAGGCTTGTCAAAGCAAGAAAGAAGCTCTAAGCTTAAAATCTGCATGACTAATGACAAGCAAATTGTTTAATTATGGTCTTTTGTGTAGCCTGCTTCCAAGGCAGTCCTGTGCGGGACTCCCCATCCCCTTGATGAAAATGCCTCACCTCTTTAAAACGCAATACTGACTCAAGCAGAATTCTCTCATCAGGGTTGCTCCTGGCTTCTACTTTTAAGTGTCTGCAGTGAAAATCTTGGCACTCATGAATGCTATTAAACAGTTCTGAAATGATTTCTTATTTTTGCTAAAATAGACTCAATGCTGACTATTGGATATTTATTTGGAAAAGATTTTATTTGATTTTCTTTTATGATATCCAACTTTATAAACTTATTGATGTTTTTCAGCAGGCTATCCATTTCTAATCTGGCATACAATATATACATTTTAAGGTTAAATTCAAGTGGAGATGAAAATAAATGAAATATTTATTCATGCAACATGGAAACACAAGCCACTACAGAAGGTACTTGGGTAGTCTTTCATAGGGATTCTTATATAGTATGTTTTAGACAATTTTTTTAAAAAGTATTGTTTTGCTCTTTACTCCAGCTTACTCTCAAACTTATAATTTTCCTGCTCCATTCTCTATAATGTTTGGATTGCAAGCATGCACTACCACACCTGGTTTGTATTCTCAAAGAGCTTGCTGACAGGAGCCTGATATAGCTGTCTCCTGAGAGGCTCTGCCAGTGTCTGACAAATACAGAAGTGGATGCTCATAGTCATCCATTGGACGGAGCACAGGGTCCCCAAAAAAGGAGCTAGAGACAGTACCCAAGGAGCTGAAGGGGCTTGCAGCCGCATAGAAGGAACAACAATATGAACTAACCAGTCCCTCCAGAGCTCCCTGGGACTAAACCACCAACCAAAGAAAACACATGGTGGGACTCATGGCTCTAGCTATATATGTAGTAGAGGATGGCCTAGTAGGTCATGAATGGGAGGAGAGGCCCTTGGTCCTGTGAAGGTTCTATGCCCCAGTATAGGGGACTGCCAGGGCCAGGAAGAGGGAGTGGGTGGGTTGGTGAGCAGGAGGAAGGGGGAGAGGGGATAGGAGGTATTTGGAGGGGAAACTAGGAAAGGGGATAGCATTTGAAATGTAAATAAAGAAAATATCTAATTTAAAAAAAAGAAATAATGACAAATTTTGTAAAACATGTGGAAACATTGCTATTCTAAATTAAGTATCAATTTCTCTAGAGTACTTGTCTCATTTCTTTAATGAGCCTTTTTAGTGTGTGGATGCATCTATGGGTGTGTGTATATGCATGTGCACATATGTGTGTGTGCATATGGAGACCAGAGGTCAGGGTTTTTTCCTCGTTCACTTTTCAGCTTAGTTTCTGAGACAAGATCTCACTGATCTTGGAGCTGACCCGTTTAGCTAGACTGGCTGGCAGGCGAACACCTGAATCCATGCGTCTCTGCCTCTGCAGTTCCAGATCACAGGCTTGGAGTTGGTTTTCCCCATCGGTGTTGGAGATATCCAAACGTAGGTCCTTGTGTTTATATGGCAAGCACATTGCCAATGGAGCCATCCCCCAACTTCATCTATTAACCCTTTGGAGTCTGTTTTACTCAATGTTTGGGATGCCCTATAAGCTTATGTGACTCCTTATCTCTTGTTCCTTTTGGAGAGCAAAGGTAAAATAGTCTCGTCTCCGTTCCCATGAAGCCCTCCAAGCCCCACGCTGCCGAATTTTAGGTCAGCGTTTCCCTCACCACTTTCAATTTATTTGCTGCCACTCAGAACAACACTTTGACATCCTGACATGACTCATCATCTTTGATGGTGGAAACATGAGCAACAGCTGTGACATCAGACACTGGGTAAAGCTGTAATTTGAAATCATCATACACTCATTCCTAAGTTGTAAATAGTTCAGGGCTTAGGAAAGCCCTCCTTCCTATTTCTCATACCATTCCAGCAGCAAACTCAATCCCTTGCTCAGAAGTTCCTTGTGACTCTGCCGCCTCAGCTAAATCCTACATATGAAGGATAGTTACCCTACCTGTGGGCTTTGCAGAGACGGAGAATTTATGCATTCTGTGTGATAAGTTGATTTGAAAGTTTTATATTGTTTTCAATTAGTGGCACTGACTTTTTTTTTTTTTGAAATAATGCTTTTATGATACTAAAGCTTCTTTCTCCCACAACTGTGAGGTACAGGTAGCAACATCGGTGCTGCTTGTCCTTGGCAGTGACTCAGTTCTAAGGATTCAGTACAATAGCTAAAAGCATTTCCAGAAACTTGATCATGTAAAGTTTTCAGTGAAAAATCACGTGAAGTTGTCAAAGAAACTCATCCAATATATTGTTTCACTTGGTCGTTCAACAGAAGCGAAGACAACCTGAACTCCTCCAAGCCATAAACTATGTAGACATTATTGCTGGCTCCTTCAGGTCATATGAGCATAGGACAAGAGCCAACCAGACTTCGAATAACCATTTCGTGTCACATTGCTGATGTTCTCTGTATCTCCACACGTCTCTCCTATCTTTACAAATGTCTAGATGTTCAGATGTGGGATCGTGAATGCGATGAAACCGGAGAAGAAGCTTATCAAGTTAAGCTTCTTCTACTATCACCTTAATGATAAACATTAATTATCAGCAGTAAAGGGTGATTTGTAGGGAAGTAGAAAGTAAATGAGTGTGGAAGGACTCAATTACTCTTTAAGTCTAATTAACTCATTTGCTAAAGGAGGCAGTCTGATGCACAGTTATCATAGGAAGTTGCCCAGGCCCCCTTTTCTAAGATGTAACTGCTGTGCATATTTAAACTAGGCAAAGCTTGTAACTGGCAAGAAGTATCGACACTGCATCCCCGAGCTGGGATTATACCTTAAGATAAAGCAGCTTCATGAACAAGAAAGAAAAAGGATGCTGTAAATCTCCCACCCTTTACAGCTGCTCCCGTTTGCGTTTCAAGGCTTATTGTCACCCACAGCTTCTCTGTGCCCCTGTTCCGTGTTAGGAGTTCCTGTTCAGGCCTTCGTTTTCTGATTCCCTCCTAACCAGATCTGAGGTTGGTTCTAAGAAAGGCTGCATACTGTCTTTGTTCATTTGAATAAGCATCCTTCTTCAGTCAGCTAAGGATGAGCTTACTCTTGTAACTCTGGTTTCCATGGCTGTCAATATAGGGGCAGTTTCCATGTAGTCAGCTTGCAATACTTCTGTCTTCAGTACACAGCTGAGACAAGAAAGAGTCTCTCCTGTAGAGCTCAGGCTATGCCTTCATCAGGAGGAACTGTTCTACTTCAGTGCCAATAGAGACCTTGTTAAGAAATGCCCAGCATCTCTGCTGGGATTTTCCTTACACAGAAAATTCTTCCCGGCTTTCCACTTTAGGCTGGTTTTATAAAATAACTGGAATCTTATTTTCATTCCAAAATCTACTTTCTCTTATGAGCTGTTGCTTCTGAGTTCAGTTACCAAGTTCACCTTCCTTGTTTGATTCCTGGATTCCCACCCCTCAGCACAGTATCTAAGTAGAGAAATACAAGATAATCCGTATTTCTGAATGTAAAGTTGCAGGATTGGAGACAGATGCACAGCTAGAACAGGCACTGAGAAGATGGAGGAAAGCAAAGTATTATGCACTAGTTGCTAGTACTGTGTCCATATAAATGACTCTAAGATGTAAGTCTCCACAATTACTTATTCATGCATCTTGTGAAGCATGAATTTGGACATGGGTCTATGTTCTTCTAAAACAAGCAGATATTCTCAGAATAGTGATCCAGAAAGAAACATCATCAGAACAGAATGTAGAAAGGAGATTTTTGAAAGAGTCCCCAGATCTCATGATAGACGGACTAGGGTTTTTCTTAGGGTCACACACTTTCTAATCTCTAGCGTTTGTGAATGTTACCCTACCTAGAAAACAGGATTGAAGCAGCACACTGGGTTAAGGTTTCCAAATAATCAATTCTCAAATACATCTCTTATCCTGGATTACCCAGACCACCTAGGTCACCCCACGTGGTCATGGAACCTCTTGACAATTGAATCCAGGCAGACAAGGAGGAGGTCAGAGTGGAGTGGTGTGAAAAGGGATGGCTTGTAGATTCCAACCCTGAGATTGGGCAAAGCAGGCCATGCACCAAAGAATATGGGGATCTCAAGAAAGTAGAATATGAAGTCTTCCAAGGTCTTAAGGGAGAACGTGGCCCAGCTGACACCTTTATTTTAGCTCAGAAAGAAAAAAAGACATCAAATTTATGACATTCCAAATAGAAGACAACTCAACCTATGTATATTTTAAGGATACTGGGTTTTGTGATAAATTTGTTATGGTGACTACAAGAAACTACAATATGTTTCCTGTACTAGGATAGCATTGTTCAATAAATATGATAATTCTTCTCCTTTCCTTCCCTTTCCCTGCACAGTCAATCCCTAGAGATATAAACAATGGTCTATAATATGTTGGAGCTGGGCAGTCTTGATATCGTATCACTGGATGTCCCCAGTAACCCTATATTGTCTGGCTTCCATGCCCAAACCATCAGTTTTCTGTCACACTCTATGTGAGAGTATGCAGTGCATTAAATTTCAAGTGTTAGAGGAGAATATCTCTTGAGGATTGTTGAAGAATCTGTTCTTGTTCTTACATTGTTAAGCATGAAGTAATCAAGTGAATCGTCTAAAAATTTGTATTTTAGCCATGAGAATAACTTGGTTTGGAAAAAAGATCATTTCCTCGTATTTTTACTTTAGAGTTTATATTTAAACTTATAAATATCAATGTTTCAATAATATTTTATTATTGTCTATGGAATAAACGTTCTTTTGGTGGGGTTAAAATGGCAATCTATTATTTCTTACACTATGCATTTTTCTTAGGTTACATGCGAATGTTACTAATTTTCTGAACTTCTCTTTTACCTGTGAAAACCCTTTTATTGCTCACTACTCATTTACTCGTTCAGTAAATGTCCAGTCACTTTCCCTATGCATGTATATTAGACAGCAAAGCATCGAGAAGGTGAATTATAGAAAACAAGGTATAGCCTATGGTAGGAAGGAGCCTGTGAATGGGCACAGAGGGTCTTTGAAGAAGGACTTTTGGATGGTCATGCTTGATTTCTCTCAGAAGACTTTCCAAGTGAAACAGGGAAAAAGTGCTACCTAGGATGTTAGTGTGTGAGAGGGCCCAATAAATGACACTGCCAACCCCTGATGAAGTTTAGAATCTGGTGAGGGATGGATTTAGGGGTCCACTCAATGGAGATCAAAATGTAAGTTTTAATGTAATAAAACTTTCATTGCCTTTGGTGTGCAGCTTAGTATGTCAAAGGGCCCCTGACAGCATCTATCTTCCCAAATACAGATCCTGAAAAATTTCCCCTCCTAAATTCACCTCATGACTTACAAAAAAATGAGACTCTACTTTCTCCATGCACAGATTTCTTCCCTACTCACTGAGAGGGAAAAAATCTAGTCTCCAGGCCCAGCTGCATCCACCACGATTCATAATCCAAACGGGTGATTCTTACATTTGCAGCAAAGCAGGAAAGGGGTCGAGGAAGCTTCTCCAGTGAGAAGGGTTTAGGGGCAGAGAAAAGCGCTAGGATCTAATGCTTTCACACCTTGAAGACAACACAGCAACAATTGCACAGATGATGTGGCCACAGCATAGCACATCCCTGCACACAGGAGGCCTTTCAGACACTGTGATCATTAATACTTCCACACCACTCATCTTCAGTGCATGCTGTCCCCACTACTCACTAAAATATGATCTTCTTGTTGATTTACCTTTCTTTTTTTAATTATTTATTTTATTTATTTTTTTATTTTCTTTATTTACATTACAAATGCTATCCCGAAAGTTCCCTATACCTCCCCGCCCCTGCTCCCCTACCTACCCACTCCCACTATTTGGCCCAGGCCTTCCCTTGTGCTGGGTCATATAAATGGTCATTTATTTATAATAGCCAGAAGCTGGAAAGAACCCAGATGTCCCTCAATAGAGGAACGGATACAGAAACTGTGGTACATTTACACAATGGAGTACTTCTCAGCTATTAAAAACAATGAATTTATGAAATTCTTGGGCAAATGGATGTATCTGGAGGATATCATCCTTAGTGAGGTAATCCAATCACAAAAGAAGTCACTAGATATGCACTCACTGATAAGCGGATATTAGCCCAGAAACTTAGAATACCCAAGATACATTATGCAAAACACAAGAAAACCAAGAAGGATGACCATCATGTGGATACTTCATTCCTCCTTAGAATAAGGAACAAAATACTCATGAAAGGATATAGGTATAGAGACAAAATTTAGAGCTAAGATGAAAGGATGGACTATCCAGAGACTACCCCATCTGGGAATCCATCCCATCATCAGCCACCAAACCCAGATACTAATGCACATGCCAGCAAGATTCTGCTGAAGGGACCCTGATATAGCGGCCTCTTGTGAGGCAAACACCGAAATGGATGCTTACAGCCAGCTATTGAATGAAACACAGGGTCCCCAATGGAGGAGCTAGAGAAAGTACCCAAGGAGCTGAAGGGGGCTNCAANCCTGTAGGTGGAACAACAATATGAACTAACCAGTACCCCCTGAGCTNGTGTCTCTAGCTGCATATGTAGCAGAAGATGGCCTAATCNGCCATCANTGGGAAGAGAGGCCCCTTGGTCTTGCAAACTTTATATGACCCAGCACAAGGGAAGGCCAGGGCCAAGAAGTGGGAGTGGGTGGGTAGGGGAGCAGGGGTGGGGAGGTATAGGGAACTTGTTGATTTCCCTTTCAACACCTTAGTTTTTCAGGTGTGAACTGGAAATATCTCCTATCTTACAGATGCTGAAGAGTTTTAATTAGTTGTTAATTATAAATTTCTTTGATAGTATCTATAATCCCACAAACCTTAGCAGTTATTATTGCTAATTTTGTATACTGAGCCATATATTTTGAGGTGATTGGCACTATGTAATACAGGCTGGTTTCAAACTTGCAATAGTCTTGTCTGTGTTTACTAAGCGCTAAGATTACAGACATGTGCTAGCATGCCTGGTTCCAAGATTCTATACTTTTAAAGGTACTTTTGTTACCAGAGTTAGCAGGCAGAATAAAGTGGGCAATTTAATAAAGCTTTCTCTTAGCCCAGTGGAACTTGTCTTATAGGTGTCCCTCACGTTCTTTTTCTCAGTATGGCAAACTTTAAAACTGAAGGACTTACATTACCTTGGGGCTGGAGGTAGAGGATCACAGAGAGAAAGCTGAGAAGCCTTGAGAGTTTCACAGTGGAAGGATGTACTGATGTTTTAAAGTGGAGTTTATCTCTCCGTGGTCATGTACGGCTGCAGGCTAGACAGAGTTCCTGAGTAACTGGTTTGCAATCAGTTGACTTCTCAGTAATAGCTGTGATGTTCCATGTCTGCCCCTTTGCTGAAATATTTTAGAAAATGTCAAATTGTCATTACGCCTCTAGATTTTGTCTTGTACTGTATTTTAGTCAGCTAGTCTAGTGTTAGCTATAGCTAACTACAGTTAAGGGAATTAAAATGGACGTTGGGGAGATTGCTCAGTGGTTAAAGTCTTTGGCCAAGCAAGCATAACTACAGTTTGGAGTCTTGGACTCCATGTAAAGTTCTAGGTGAGAATGACAGATACTTGTAAGTCTAGCCTTGGAAGGTGGAGATAGGGATGAAATCAAGCTGGCTAGAAAGACTAGTCATATCAGCAAGGTCTGGGTTTTATTGAAGGATGAAACACAATGAACAAGGTTGAAAGGTGATAGAGTGTGATTCACAACATCAACCTTGGGTCTCCATATGCATGCAGCCACACACAGATGCATGTGCACTCACCTTCACAATATGCTCTCACACATGCAATCACGTACAAGCATGTACACACAAGGAAATATATACACACACACATATAGAAACATAAATGAACGCCAAAGGACACAAAAATGGCAATGAGTCATTAGAAGAATAAAAATGAAGTGTCATCTTTTGGGTTTCTTTGAGCTAAACTCTCTTGAAGTTGTTTAAAAATTAATTGTACATTTTATAAAATATTAAAGGACAGGTTTTTACTAAATAGGTCTTACATGGTCAAAGATGCATATACTTTTTTGTAGGCAATTTTCAACATTTATAGCTACTCAAATAAATTTATAATGAACGGGTCATAAAAACTAGTTAGTTTCTAAGAACCAAAGGCTTCAGGAGAAGGAAAAAAATGGATCTTAATTAAACTATGCATGAAGACTGGGATGTGGCTCAATGGTAGAGTAAAGAATGAGGTCATGGGGTTAATCTTCAGAACCATAGGCAGAGAAGAATGACAACAGTACCCAACTCTGCATGAGCTTGCTGACCAATGAACGCTCCTGAATCAGGATCCTGATAATTTTGATAAAAATCAAAGTAAATTTGTTAGGAAAGATAGTTCTAACTCTGTTTCTAATCTACTTAAAACTGGGCTTTCTAAGCATTAGTTCAACTCTAGTAAGAACAAGATGAAGAAAAACTGTACATCTTCAGGATTGACCCCATTTCTTATTAAAATATCTGAGAATCATCTCAGAGTTGAATTAGAGAAGTAATCATACCTATAAAGTTTTTGTGCCTTATACTTTCTGAAACATTTTCCCTTTTTAAAAGATTTTTACTGAGTGTGTCCATTTTATCCAGTACTTTGTTAATCAAAGGCATGTTCACATAAAGGTATGACACATTCATGCAAATGTTCATGGCACATAGAACACACTTCAAAGTGGTTTTCTATTGATTTCTACATTTCAAAATAATCATCTCCAGTTTTTCTACTGAGTAAGCTGGGTCCCCAAGCATGGCCACTTGGCCATTTCCCATAGTGAATAGGGAGGAGCTAGATTCTCGGGCCCATTCTTAATCCATTTAACATTGGCTTAGATACTTCAACGCAGTGCTCAAGATAAACCTGGAATTAAAAACAATTCTCCTGTTTTGACTTTACCACAATCCTGCCATCTGTTTGCCTAACTCTGAACACTTGAGACTGAAGTCCAAAGGGAGGCAGCACTTGGCTTACGTTTTGTAGATGTCAGAAACTCTTCACAGTTGTCCCCTGCAACCCAGGATGTACAATGTCACCAGCTTTTCAGTTTACCAACTTAAACTGTGATCTTTGCTAGCATATACACATGAATTTGATATTCTAGAACCCTCCATTCCCCAGAGCTTGGATCTTTGTAATATTACTCTAATTTTCTTGACCCTGTGCCCCAAACAACTGAAAGAAAAGACCCAAATTATTTTATATGCCAATGAGGCTAAATCTATGACTCTGAAGATTAAAACTAGACATTTTTCCCTTATGATAACCCTCCTTTTCTTGTCATAAAAAATTTAAAGTACACGTTAAGAGTCTTCCTTCAAGTGAAGTGAGCAGTGTTTTCCATTTTGTTTATGTCAGAAAAATCAACTTAGTGGGGTTCTTCTATTTTACTCTCTAAGGCAAATAGAAACCATGCTCTTTCCCAGGCTGTGTTTGGTATTCAGACAAAGGAGCTCTATTATGGATTTCAGAACGTCCCAATTTTCCAGCACTTATCACTCTTTCAAACATGAATAATAGGCATATTTTTGATATGTGTGGTCCTCTCAACTCTTTATTTTCCAGCAAAACTTTGGCTTTAATATGTAGAGCTTTCTAGCAAGTCTCTGTTCTCCAGAAGTCCCTTTGCCCCCACCCTGCCCCATGCTTTTTACTCTAGGGGTCCAATTCATTCACAACTTTGAGTATCCATGTTCTTGGATTGCCCCTCTCTGATAGTGACTCTTAGTTATGCAATGTGCATTGGCCAATGGGACCTTATCTTAGAAAAGCCAGGGAAGGAATAGCAATGTGTTGTAAGAAAAGCCAGAGAAGGAACTGTTCATTGGGGTTACTCTCACTTAATGCTCTCCAGCATCTCACTGCAGCATGTAAAGAAACCTGGTCAAGATGGATATGCAAAGCAGATACTCACCATTCAACTGAAGCCCCTCTGTGTCTACCAGACATGTAGGCAAGGACAGCCTGGACTAGACAATTTCTTCACCATTACAAAGGGATAATAACATGCTCACTCTTTAGGAGCAATAAGATTTGGGTTAGTACACACACACACACACACACACACACACACACACACACACATCTATTATTTGCCTCTAAGTTTTTTTCCTGCATTTTACGGTTCCAACAGTTTCTTCTATGTGTTATTGCTTCTTTTTCCTATCATCTATAATTTATTTATGCAAACAACTCCTAAACATTTTAGAGATTAAAAAAGTAAAAAAAACAAAAAACAATGGAACAATGGAACACTAGACTGAAAATCAGTCTAGTGAAATTTCTTCTATGCTGTTTTTGCTAGGAGCAATATAAATGATGTGTACCCACTTAGAATATTTCTCACAAAACCTGCCCCTTCAGTGGCCTGTGTACTGAAGTCATATTTTTGTTAAATTTCCATGAACAAATATAATTTCCCATCAAATAGAAAGGTGACAAGGAGTAATGCAGGGAAGCTACACAGTTGTGTAAAAGAAGATGGTTCATATCTTGTTACCCTAGCAACAGGGACTGGCAAGGCCAGGAGTTTCCACACATCCTGTTGCCCTGACAACAGGTCATACAGGGCCTGGGAAGGTCCAATCCCAAGTATTCTAGGTCTCTTCTTTGAAATAACAAAGTAAAATGACCAAGTATCGTTAAATCTTATTCCCTTTAAACACACAATTTTTCAAATATTCAAAATATTTTATCAAATGATTATCTTTTCAGACCTGAAAGGGGTTTGAAAAAAATCACAGCCTCCATTTTTGTACTCCTGAGTGCAGAAACATTTGCTAATTTTTGGTTGTTTCAAAGGAAATTACTAAAAATTGAGGAAAGAATAACAAAAAAAAAAAAAAAAAAAAAAAAAAAAAGGAGAGAACAGGGTGTCAGAATCAATCAAAGCCAGAGCACGGGGGTCCCATACCTGTCAGAATCAATCAAAGCCAGAGCACGGGGGTCCCATACCTGAAAGTTCAGTTGGAGTCAGTCAGTCATGAGAGGCAGATTTGGCTCAGTTTTACAGTCTGTCCAGTCCCTTGCTGTTTGCTGGTCTCTGTCTCCTTTCATGTAACCATAGCCACACACCGTAGGATGATACTAGGTTGTATGTTAACTTTATCAACCTAATTCTGAATTTAGTACAAAATTTTCCATTTTTCATTCACATTGAGCACCAACCTGCTTTCCTCACTCATTGTTCTAGCAGAGTCAACAAAAAGGCAACCTGATCTTTTTTTGTGTGTTTCTTTTTCTTTGTTTCTTGGGTAATTGGTTTGAGCATGCAAACTAAGTATGACTTAGCTTTATTCTTGGTTCCATTTTTCAATCTTCCTTATTTAAGGTTTATGTAAAATCATCCTATTTAAAGTTGACCTACACGATTATTATTTTTTTTTACTATTGATTTTTACAAACTCAGGTGAGATGTTTGTTTAAAGCTACAGCGATTGCTTTAAGGTGTATATTAAAGCAGAAATATCTCTGCAAACTCCTCTCTCAAAAAGCAGGAAGCTGGTTTTGTAGAATAAAGACTTCTCTAGTTTAATTTAAAACTTAATATAGATGGCTAAGAAGCATTATCTGTGGAAAAACACTCTCGAGTTAGGGCTGAATTTTGGAAAGACAATGCAGGGAACTGGGGCCCTAAATATCCCAGTGACATTAAAATCAGAGCGATAGTGTTGCTTACCAGAAACTAGACTGGGTGACTAATTCAGGTTCCCTAAGTGCCCTTCCTGCCTCAGCTTCATTGCTTATTAAATATCATCGCTCACTTAGCTGTTATTCACTCTGCTTTGTAAATAATTCTTTTCATTCCCTTTGAGATTACGAAGCAGAGGTGGAAACTTCTCCACTCCTTATTATGTCCCAAGTGCCTGGCACAGCAGATAGCATAAAGCAGGAGTCCAAAATTGCTTCCCAGCTGAATGGCATCATGAATTATGGCTGAAAGGTCAAGTGTGTGGACTCTCCTTGACCTGCTTCTGTAGAGAGGAAGAGAATGAGGGGCCAGAAAAGCCTCCTTAGTCAAAGATGATCGGGGATGATACCTTAGCACAGACAAAATAACAGAACCCCATGTTATTGTCAAACAGAAATAGTTGTAAAAGATAGGAATGGTGCAACTGAGGTGCTCACAAGCTGTGCAT
Source organism: Mus pahari (assembly GCF_900095145.1). NCBI lineage: Eukaryota > Metazoa > Chordata > Mammalia > Rodentia > Muridae > Mus > Mus pahari. The sequence continues at coordinate 65,973,755 of NC_034592.1, read as the reverse complement.
AGCACAGAATATCTGCAAATAGTAGCTGTCATTCTGGGGGATGTTTGGCACAGCTGTACATAAGGCAATGTGCTTGCTTTCTCTCCATTCTTCTTTCAGATACAAGATGGGGATGAAAAGCTAACTACTGAATATGATCTTATGGGTAGAATGCAAAGAGAGGACAAACATGACTTATTAAACTATCCAGCAAAATTCAAATATTCTTTGAAGATATTATTGAATACCTAGGACTCTGGTGAGAATGTCTTCCACAGTTAGTGCTGTGGTCTTGTGGTAGAGAAGAGATAAGTGCCCAGTGGAGTTCCCCACCTCAAGGAGTCAGGTAGGAGATAACCTGGTTAAACTTGGGGGAAATTGAAATGAATCCATCAGTGGTAGTTTTCAGTTGATGGCTTCTTTTCTACAGGTTGAGTGGAAGACTCATCCTTACCTCTCAGGTTTCTTCTCATTAAAAAAAGTTAATAGCTGCAAATCAACATCCTCCTGAGTTTCCTAAAGCGACTGAGGAATTTTAATAGTTCCTGAATTTTACTTTATCAGGCATTCAAAGGCAAAGTGTCTGACAAGGCACAAACTGAATCCAACATTTTATATGTTGGCAGTTGACACTTTTCCCTCTGGCTTCATCCTGTCATACGAATCGTATTTTAATTAGGAAAACTTATTTTTCAATTGCATATTATTTATTCTAAATAATAATCCAGCCAGCCAAAATTGTAACATGGATTAAAACGATTATGCAGGATTAGTGACTAAAAATGTTCCAAAATGAAATTCACAATCAGACCAGAATAAAGGATTAAAATATTCCTAGCATTCTTCCCCAATTGACTTTGTTACAAATTCTTTCCCTCTATTTTACATGAAGTGATTTATAAAGTTTTCATCATAAATTACAAAATAAGAGGGCTGAAATACAGTAGTACAGTAATTATCTTCACTTTCATGTTTTTAAATGTCTAATTCTGCATAATTTGTGTAATACATTATATAATTTTTTCAATTTATTTTTTATTTTATTATTATTTTTTAAATTTTTTTATTAGATATTTTCTTTATTTACATTTCAAATGCTATCCCGAAAGTTCCCTATGCCCTCCCCCCACCCCTGCTCCCCTACCCACCCACTCCCACTTCTTGGCCCTGGCATTCTCCTGTACTGGGCATAAAGTTTGCAAGACCAAGGGGCCTCTCTTCCCAATGATGGCTGACTAGACCATCTTCTGCTACATATGCAGCTAGAGACATGAGCTCAGGGGGTACTGGTTAGTTCATATTGTAGTCCCACCTATAGGGTTGCAGCCCCCTTCAGCTCCTTGGGTACTTTCTCTAGCTCATCCATTGGGGGCCCTGTGTTCCATCCAATAGCTGACTGTGAGCATCCACTTCTGTGTTTGCCAGGCACTGGCATAGCCTCACAAAAGACCGTTATATCAGGGTCCCTTCAGCAAAATCTTGCTGGTATGTGCAATAGTATCTGGGTTTGGTAGCTGATGATGGGATGGATCCCCGGGTGGGGTAGTCTCTGGATAGTCCATCCTTTGATATACCTGGAAAATAAGAAATGGTATAGAAACGTTTGAGAGCGCTCTGGGGCTAGAAATGGTAATTGTCAAGACCCCTAGGAAGAGATGTTAACATGTCACCATAACATTAGAGAACTGAAAAAGATCTTCTTGATAAATCTAGATTGTTTTGCTAAGTATGTGCATTTTTTTCTCTACAAGTAAATACAAATTTTCACAGTGTGAGTCATACTCTGACAATCTTAGTCACCAATTCTCACTAACTTGGGAATGGGAGTCCTTAAAATAAAGAAGTTGTAGTTTAAGTTCATGAAGACTATGTAACTATTCATGTATTTTAAAAAATAAGACAATAAAATAATTATTATATTATCCCATTTCTACTAGACAAGTTAATTTGCTTGCTCATGCAACAAAATTCATTCATTTGTAACATGGAGCATCCTATCATCATCCTAGGCACCAGGGATAGGATAATAAGTAGAAGAGAAGTGATTACAACCTCTTTAGAACTTATATTTTGATGATGAGGATAAACTGTCAAGAAATAAAAATATATGATATATTTGCTATTGAGCGAGATTAAAGCAACAATGTTCCTGGGAATGTCAAAGTAGCTATTACAGAAATGAGTGGTCAGGAAGAACTTTACCTGACAGTAACTTGAAAAGATGAGTTAAGCCAAGTAGGATTGCTTTGCTAAGGCCCAGAGTACCCTGGCATTCTGTGCACATGGAGCCAAAGACAGAGTACTTTAAGCAAGGGTGCATTTGTCATGTTTGAAGAAACTACAAAGTCCAATGGTACAGATGAAGAGGAGGAAGAGGAGGAAGAGGAGGAAAAGGAGTGTGTGTGCATGTGTGTGTGTGTGTGTGTGTGTGTGTTTGTGTTTAGAAAAAAGCAGAAGTTATATTATTTAAGATACAACTAGGGAAATATATGAAATTAGGATTGTGTTCCTACATAACAGAAGGCCTTTGCAGCGATAGGGGTAGAGGATCTTATTGTATTTGAAAAATATAATGTCTGTTTTGTGGAAAGTGATACTAATGAGTGGGGAGTTGTGAAAGGCCAGGGTTGGAAGCGGGAGTGTTGCAGGAGGCCACAACAGCTGTTCAGGTGAAGGTCCAGTGATTTTGATGGCAGTGGCACCTAGAGTGGCAGTGGTAAAATGTCTGCCACTGGATGCCTATATTTATGCATAGTACAGCACCAAGTTGTACAGATAGTGTCATCTCCTACACATATATATTTAGGATAAAATTTAATTTATAAGTTATGTACAGTAAGAGATAAAAATAACATTAATAAGATCAAATTATAGGATACTGCAATACCTCTGGAACAGTCCCTATGCTTCTTTCCCTGTCCTTTTTTTTTTTTTTTTGGTCTTTTGAGACAGAATTTCTCTATCAGTATTCCTTTGACTGTCCTGGAACTCTCTCTGTAGTTCAGGTTGGCCTCAAACTCATAGAGATCTACCTGCCTCAGCCTCCTGAGTGCTGGGCTTAAAGGCCTACAGTATCATGCCTAGCTCCTTAGGACTTAAGTAAAATGAAACCAGAACTATGATATCATGATGATCCCTTGAGACTTATGAGATAGTTATAAACTGTCTAACAGATGGTTATCATCTACAGTGTTGATATGTGGGACAGTTTATATCTTAGGCAAGAAAGCACTAATGACGTGAGATTTCCTCATGTGCATATAAATGATTTTGAATTTATTAACTGTTTACTTATGAGTTTTCCTTAATATTTTTAAAAATGGTTGACTTCAGGTGCACAGAAAGTATAATTCTTGTCAATGAATAACTATAGTATACAACTTTAAGACATTAAGTTAGAGGACTTAATAATGGTATGTGTGTGTGTGTGTGTGTGTGTGTGTGTGTGTGTGTATATGTGTGTGTGATAAACACTGGAATCTACAGTATCTTATATAAAACCTTGGTACCAAATGTGACCTGAAGTCATAATTTTCACAGCAACACTGTTTTATAGAATGGAAAATGTCAGATGACAAGTGTCATTTCAAGTTCTTTCAACATAGACATTATTGACTATGAACTCTTGCACCATGAAGGTTTTAAATAGTATTTGCAAAATACTTGCAATAAAAGAGGACGAAAAATTTTCCCAGGAGTGAGCAGAAGAAAGAACTAGAGGTGAAGAAATGAGCCTAATGCACGTGTAATCTTTCCAAACACTTTCTGAAATCCAGTCTAAAAGACGGGGTGACTGCTCGGGGGGGGGGTTGAATGAAGGAGTTTATTGCGTGGGGAGGACGTTAATGAGAGAGCTCTACTGGAAATACTGATCAGAATGAAGCTCAAGGAACTGAAATATCAACGAAGAGAAAAACAATCAGAAAGAAAGGAAGAGAAGCATAAAAGAACAGAGAGAGAAGGCAGGATGTCAGGAACCATTTTCAAGTTGGTGGGTGAAAAATTGGTAATAGCATCCTCTGGGTACTTTTACATCCTCAGTTAAGGGGAGTGATAGGCTGTTTGCAAAGTGAGCCTGGGAGAGAGTGAGAAAGAAGCTACAGTCACTTGAATGGGAAATGCTGGGCAAGGAATCCTAAGCCTAAGGTGACACTAGTCCTACTGTGTGCTTTTTCTTTTTCCAGCTTAGCAGCTTCCATGTAGGTCCATGTAGGTGCAGAACTAGATTTACAGAGCCCATGTTTTGCCAAAGAACACAAGTATGACTGACACAGAGAGGAGGATATAGATTTGAGGACCTCTTTAAAGGCATTAAAATGTGACTAAAGTCTTGTAAGGAGAGAGATGAGAATGTGTCAAGAACAACGATCCATAAGAAAGTGGGTGAGGTCAAGGGGCTAGGGGTTCACTGGGTAAGGATTCTCTAGAATTAGACACTAGAGTCAGGGATCTTTGGATCTTAAAGACCCGTAACTGTGTAATAAGTATATATTCCATGTAGATAACTTTATACAAGAAACTCAGTTTGTGAAATGACTGAACACAGGCAAAAATCATCTTTTCCCTCTGTAGAAAACCCCTGTTAGCTCCTTTGCATTTAGTTACTAGGTTTTTCTCTTCAAAACAGAAGAGGTTGTTAGAAGTGTGGCCGTGTCTGTAACGAAAGCAAAGCTGGCAGATCTAATTTTAGGATGCTTTTCCTTGACAACAGCCTTTAAAATAATGTCTATACAGTAACAAAAATGGGCTCCAGAAATTAATGAAGCTGTATTTGGTCAAGGAAATTCAATTCCTTTTGATGGTTCATTTCGTGTTGTTTTGAAAACACATAACAAGGCTTTCCGTTCAGCTTTCTTTAATGATGGGGCTTGGCTGCCTATGATGCTGATGGTGAGACATCAGTGAGAGATCAGTGTCATCAGACACATATGCAGTGAAGGGACACATATGCAGTGTGCAGGGACTGTGGCCCTGCATAAGGTTGGTGTTCTTGCCTTTAAGGGAGCAGTTACTTCAGCTGCGCCAGACTTTGCGTTCTCTCTTGAGAGCTACATTGCTATGTAAGTCTGCACAAGCTACAGGAGCAATTAATTGTTCCTTTCTATGATGATTGTTACAAGAGTAAAGCTTGCTTGGCTGAAGTTTTATAACAGAGTCTATAGACACAGACATACACGTGCTCAAACACACTCACATGAAATAATGGTATGTAAGTATGTATTTTGATGTGAATGTACCTTTCTTCCAGTAACTACCATACTGTTAAGTTTTGGAGAAGAGTAAAAGGTTAATTTTTTTTTTTTACTTTTATCAATATTAATACACACACACACACACACACACACACACACACACACACACACACACTGTGTGTGTAATTCCATAGGTCATGATATTCAGAGTTAGGGGAAAGGACACTTGTAGATGGTTTTTATATCAACTTCTGTGTTTACAACATTGACTCTTGAACCAGGTGAGAGTTCTCAGTGGGTAAAAACACTTGTGGAGACACATAGACCTGCGTTCAGATCCCCAGTCCTGATGCAATATGTCACTGTGACTATGAACACCTGAAGCCCCAGTGGAAAGAGACAGGGGGAATCCCTGGGGTATACTGGCCACACCAAAGTTAGTGAGCTCCAGGTTTAGTGAGAAACCTGATTTCAAGAGAATATGCTGGAGAGGGACACAGACAGCTATCAGATAATCTCAACTGACTTCATCACACATGCCCACACAGAGATACACAGCAAATGCATGCATATGCATGTATACCACGAAATGCAATAAAATAAACAACTTAATTATTTTACTTATGTATGCATTAAACTTATTTGGAGGAGTATAAGCTATTTCAATATTTTAAAAAAATTCACCATGTGTAATTTTTGCTGATAAAAAAAGCCTTCCTTAATACCTCAATGCCAGGATGGCTGCCAGAGCCTCATGCATGCTGGGACACATTCTACTTTACACTACAGCCCAGCCTGATTTGCTGAGTTTCAGATTGGATCTTCCAGGGGTTCACTTATTTGAAGTCTATTTCCATGCCGTTTCCCCTAAATAATTTGTGAATGAATGAATGAATGAATAAATAAATAAATAAGCCAGCCAACCATCCTTGCAGACAGACATATCTCTACTTTTCTTTCTTTCTTTCTTTCTTTCTTTCTTTCTTTCTTTCTTTCTTTCTTTTCTTAGATATTTTCTTTATTTACCTTTCAAATGCTATCCCATAAGTCCCCTATCTTCCCCCGCCCTGCTCCAGTACCCACCCACTCCCACGTTTTGGCCCTGGGGTTCCCCTGTACTGGGTCATATAAAGTTTGTAAGACCAAGGGGCCTCTCTTCCCAATGATGGCCAGCTAGGCCACCTTCTGCTACATATGCAGCTAGGCTATTTTTCATTATAATAACTCATATGACTGACAGGAGGAAAACTGAGAATAGCCCACCCTGCTATAACTCTTTTTCCTTTAGTTGAATCACTGTGATTGCACATTTAGGTGGCTGAGTGTGATTATTTGAAATGCACACAATTATTAATGGCCAAGCCAGGGTGATTCTCATTTCCTTCTCAAGCAGTCACTGCTTCAAGAGTCTCTCTTGTTCTTCACAAAGCATATAATAAATTGCTATTCTCTGTAACTTGTTTTAGCCCCTTTGGTCCAACCTCTGCTATCCTTGTTCATCACTCCCCTCCCAGGGCTCTGCTCTCTACAGATGTGAAATCACTTCTTTTAGCTTCCTAGTGAGGACATGTGTTACATAGCTTTCTATGCCTTTTGTGTATCACTTTAACTGCTTTCTTTCGGCCACATGACTCTAGATGCGAGGATTACATTCTTTTCTGTGCCTCAGTACTCTTTGGCCATGTGTGTATACCACATTTTCTTTATTGATCACCAGTCATTGGACACTGAGGTTGGATGTAAACTTTGGCTTCAATTAACATGGAGGTGCTAGTGTCTTTCAAAGATATCGGATGCTTCCTGGGGCTGAAACTAAGTGGGTTCTGTGTGTCTGTGTTCTAGGTCCATGGCAATGCTAAGCCGCTTAAGGTATCCAAAATAATTCCTTTAACCCTAGAATTCTTTATGGCAAGTCTCTACAGGTAATGTATGTGCATTTACAATTTTCAAGTTACTCCTTGGGTCTCCTCTTTTTTCCCTACTGTTGTTCTCCTGGAGGATTGGCCCGCAATTATCCAGGACCTGATCATACCTATTTATTCTTTCTCCAAAGCTGCACTTGAATGTACAAAAGTGCCAGTCACACTTTGACTAGAATTTATAAGACATATAAATTGTTTCCCTTGGTATCAATCATGTATGCATAGCACATATGTTCTCAGAAATAAAACCTCATTTTTATTACAGTAATAAAATAGCAGCCGTCCTACTTTCATTTGTATGGCTGTGATAAAACCTCCTTACAAAATGCAGCTTAGGAGAGACAGCTTATTTTTAGTGTAAAATTTCAGGGTATAGTCTGTCATTACAAGAAAGTCAGGGTGATGGGGATGGAAGCGGCCAGGAGCAGGAACGAATGTGTGTGCCCACAGTCCTTGTTTGCCTGCTACCTTCTTAGGTAGTTTAGGACCCTCTGCCTAGGGAATGGAACTGTCCTTAGTGAGCTAGGTCTTATTATACCAATTAACTTAAGACAATTCCCCATAGGTGTGCCCATAGACCAACTCAATGTAGACAATCCCTCATTGACACTTTCTATTCAGGGGACCTGGGTTGTGTCAAGTAGACAGATAAAGCTATCAGGGTTACTGCAAGGCACTGGAAATGGGGCTTTACTTCCTCATATAATGGTGTCTATATCTGCTTCTTCTGATCTCATCTTTCATTGTTTGATTTTTCTTTTTAGACCTAAATTCTTCTCCAATAATTATATTGTCTCTTAAGGGCTATTTTTTTTTTTTTGTCTACTGTAAGAGTGGATGAAAATTGAGGACACAGACTAATCTTTGACCACTTTCCTTCCAACCTTTCACTTACAATACAGTTCTACTAGCGTTTCAGTGAATCAATATTTGATGTTTATATTGTTTTGACTGAATTAGTTTCATTTCTAAGCTAAGTCATGAAAATTAGTATGTTTCTTGTCTAGTGAAATTACTTGTTTTCCTGGAATTAATAACATCTTATTTTAACTGTTACCTTTTTTGTTTTGTTTTGTTTTGTTTTGTTTTTGGCTTCAATGACTATATACCTATCACTAGCTCTTTCCTTCCAAGGCCACCTAAAGAATTATAAACACATGCAATACATTTCTCATATTTACATGCACATCATATGCTTTTTATGTCCTAGTCTTTGAAAGACATTTTCCCCCTCTTAGCTCTGTCATATTGTCTGGCCGCAGCTTTCCTTCTAGGGAGACTCATTACCACAACTGGAAGCTTGGTTTCCTGAGCTCTATGTTTCACTGGATCCATTTCTTTCTTGGTCTCCTCTCATTTAGATTGGTTTCCCCAGCTCAGTGAGAGCACTTGGAAATTACATTCCTAAAAATGCATTTACTGACTTGAGGGATGGCTGTGGTGGTAAAGTGTCTGTTTGCCACACAAGTGTGAGGCTCTGAGCTCAGATACCCAGAACCCATGTTAATATTTGAGGTGGGATCATGTTGATATAACCCAAGCACTTAAGGAAGAGAGACAGATGGATTCCTGAAGTTTATTGGTCAGCTCTCCCATCCAAATTGATAAGCTTCAGGTTCAGTTGAAGGCTTGTCTAAAAAAAATAAAAGTGGAGAGAAATTGAAGAAGATAGAAGGTTGGCCTGGAGCTTCCATGTGCACACATTCACATATCAAAAACTGCAACACACACGCACACATGCATATACACACATGTATAGACACACACATGCATGTATGCATACACATAGGAAATACATATAAAATATGTACATTTTACTTTGACATAGCTTAATTATCTCTAAGATAATTTAACAATATGATCTTTTAGGATTTTATGAACACATCTTCAATGTCTTTAATTTTCAGAACTGTTACCAAGTAACCTGATACTGTGTTGCCATGGTGGAGAGTTCTGTCATTCTTTGCCTGACCTTTGGGATCTAGGGATCTCTTTCATGCCCTTGCTCTGATATTAAAGTTATTATATATATTATTATATATATTGTATTACATTTAGATATTATCATGGATTACTGAGAATAAAAACTGAAGAATGTGTCAGCTACACTATTGCTGCAGTTTTAGATAATTATTCCATTTGGACAGAAAAAAATGCTCAATTCAATCTAATCCTTTTATCATTTTGTATTTCATATTCCTTTTTTACTTATTTTATTAGATATTTTCTTCATTTACATTTCAAATGCTATCCCAAATGTCCCCTATACCCTCCCCCCCATCCTGCTCCCTTGCCCACCCACTCCCACTTCTTGGCCCTGGTGTTCCCCTGTATGGGGCATATAAAGTTTGCAAGACCAAGGGGCATTGAAAGGAAAAAGAGAAGTGCCAGCCCTCATCACTGCTTGGTGACAGTCCAGCCACATTCCATGTGGTGGTTGTTTGAACTCAAGACGTTCTGTTTTAGAGAGTCAGAGTGCTGCAATCTGCATTGTTGCTGTTGTTGAAATTGGTTTGTTCTTCAGTTTGGGAAAAACTTTTCATCTCTACTGAATTTGATTATTTTCTTTCTCTTTGAAATTTTGCATTGTATATTCTGGATTAAATCCCAAATTTTCTTATGTTTTCCCCTTTCCTGTTTTTTTTTTTTTTTTTTTTTTCAGTTAAAAACTATTAATCCTTCCAAGGTTTGCTTTTTTGATTTTCGCTTGTTCTCATGCATAACACTTCACTCGTTACAAAAAGATCCCCTAGTCTTTTTTACAGCTCTGAAGTGAGTAGATTGATACTCATCTTTCCTTCTGTGTGAACACCCTGCTTCTGTGATCTTTGTTTCACTGCATCTGTACAGCTTGCTTCAGAGGTCTGGCCATTCTTGGTCGTCTTCTCACATTTAAAAGAAATACTAAAAAGCTGACGGATGCTCACGATGAACAGACTCTGGGAATGCAGACTGTAGCACTCTGACTCTCTAAAACAGAACGTCTTGAGTTCAAATAACCACCACATGGAATGTGGCTGGATTGTCACCAAGCAGTGATGAGGGCTGGCACTTCTCTTTTTCCTTTTAATGCCCCTTGGTCTTGCAAACTTTATATGCCCCATACAGGGGAACACCAGGGCCAAGAAGTGGGAGTGGGTGGGCAAGGGAGCAGGGTGGGGGGGAGGGTATAGGGGACATTTGGGATAGCATTTGAAATGTAAATGAAGAAAATATCTAATAAAATAAGTTAAAAAGGAATATGAAATACAAAATGATAAAAGGATTAGATTGAATTGAGCATTTTTTTCTGTCCAAATGGAATAATTATCTAAAACTGCAGCAATAGTGTAGCTGACACCTTCTTCAGTTTTTATTCTCAGTAATCCACGATAATATCTAAATGTAATACAATATTTTGATTCTCATTGCAGAGTGTTTGCATTATACTTCCTGGATTAAATCCATATAAAATATGTGAGATCGTCATTATGTTTCAGAGGACTCATTTTTGTAGCACGTAAGGAATCTTATATTTGTTTTCCTATTAAGTGGAGCCTGTAAGAGGCGTTGTCATCTATGATTGTTACCCTTTTGAGGAGCCTCCAGTTCACACTCAAGACTGTGTATATCCATCAAATTAAGGTGACATTGAACTATGGGATGGCATTTAAACATGCATCGCCTTTTATACAAGGCCATCTCTTAAGATTTTAGATGGACCTTAATGAGGCTAGAATCTGGGTAGAGAGAAAGATAAACCTAATTCCAAATGGAGGTTTATAACTCGAGGTCCTGGGTAGGAGTAGGGGAGGCTGCAGAAGCTTAGAGTGGGCGCTGCCATTCAGGAAGAGATTGCTTCTTCTTTGTCACACTATAACCACAGAAAGTCATCAAAATCTATTATTAAAATGACTAATTTTTAAATGTATTAATAAATAAGACAATTTTTGAGATCAGTTATTGTTCATCTCTAGGAGACTAAGCAAACCCTGTATGTAACAGCTAAAATGGGGCTTCTTGCTGTTTCAGCTTTGACTGCAGCTCTAAGGCAATCTGAAGATCCAGATTGAGATGGGAGCTACCTTTGTCAGTAGAGAGAAAGAAGACCACTAGGTTTACCAGGAACATCAAAAGCATGTACTCAATAGGTCAAGTGGAGTCTGGACTCAATTAAAAAGCAATCGTGCCCAGAAAGACAGTGCAGAATAACGGAGAAATTTCCAGGGAGTGCTTCATGTGTTAGCTGGGAAACAGTGAAGGAAATTCTAAACTCATGCAGCATTCAGCTTGGGAGTAGGAAGAGTGAGGCTGGAAACACTTCACTTTGGAAGAGAGTGGAGTTCTGGCTTATTATACCTCATGTTGGTCATTTTGCATTCTGCCATGGCACTTGTCTTGTGATTGAGTGAGGACAAAGCTGGGTTTAATCCTAAGGCACAGACAAAGAAATCCACAGGATAGATGAGAATTGATGCTGGAGGAAGAATAAAGAGTCACTTAGCACTTCATTATACTTCTGTGTGTTTATAAACAAAGCTGTGCATTTTCCATTTGCAGTCTCCGGATAAAAGGATGATGGGCATTACACATGGAGGTAAGCTCAAAATGAAGAAAGAAGGCCAACATTTATAAATATCCAAGTATATGATGTTTTCTGTAGAAATAGTCCAATTTTGGACTGGTCTTTTTATATTGACTTTTTTTTTTTTTTTTTTTAGAACCCAAATGCTCTAACTACACGTGTTGATGAGTGAATGAAATTGTCCATCCCAGACCGTTAGATAGGTGGGTAGTAAGGTAGGGGGGCCATCCTTGCTCCAGATTGCCCAGTAAAGCCCATTCAGTTGTCCTCAAATGATAGTGCACGACCCAATTCTACTTCATAGCCAGCTAGAACGTATTTTTTTTTTTTTTAATGTGAACTTTTCTCCAGACTTTTAAAAAACATTAAATGATGGCACATCATTGCCCTTTTAACTAACATGACATCATCTAGAGTTTATGCAAATATTAGATTAACTATTGTAAAAGTCTAAAAATCTTTTTGCGGGTTAAAAGCAAGTGTTTGTTAGGTTCCTGACAAGGAATGCTTCAGCTAGTTGGTAAGAATTTTGTTCTGTTTGAGCTCTTGTTTGGGACTCTTGTTGCTGTTGGAATGGCAAGGATGAGGTTATAACAGGGCAGATGATTTACACAATGAAGTGTGTTTGAAACCTTGGCTAATCTTCTGTCCTTTTGTAGCCTCTATAATAGATCCTTGGGGATATTGTATGTTTGACAACAGTTGAAGCTGAGAAATTGCTTGTGTAATTCCCCACTTAATCATGTAACAAAAACAGCTCTGCTCACTTTTTGATGTGTCTATGTCTCTTGCCACAGAATCCAAGAATCAGAAAACCATTTAGCTTTCTTTTGAAAAATAACAATGCATAAAAGTTCAGGGTTTACAAAAGCACTTGACAGGAAAATCAAGTGTCTCCCAAGTGACATTCATTCAGAAAATATTTATTTTGGTATTGATCTATGGACTTAAGACCTATGATCAATGATCTTAAGATCATGAAAGCATAAATTCTAATTGATATTATGAGTCTATAACCCTAGGCCACTTACACAGATTAAAGTAAAAAATTTATACAGTTTTATGGAGTTTTGCTATTATTGCAAATGTTATGTGACGTTCAGATGTGAAAACCAAAAAGTGTAAACAGATTTTCATCTGTCCATTCATTATCTATTCAACCACTCATTGATCTAATAACAGTCACTCAATAAAATGTTCCAAGCTTCTACATCATGTTCAGTGTAAACAAAAAGATAACATGCAAATGTTAGGAGATAAGATGGCTATAAACAAATATGTACTAGTCTTTGACACAGTAATTAGATATGGCTGCCAATGGTATCAGTTGTTGAATCTAGTATAAAACAGACTGAGTAGAATATACCTAACATTTTGATGAGTCAATGCTGGAAATTTTTTCGTTGAGTGAAGAATCCAGTCTTACCTAAAGGAAATGGGACATGGGCAATCAGATTGATATTAATAAGGCAAAGCAGTATGCCAAGAAGTGAGGAGACTGCACTCCAAAGACAGTAATAAAGAGCTGAATCTGAGTAACAGCCATGGTGATAATGATGAAGTCACAGGAACAGCAGTACGGAAAGTTCTTCTCACAGAGACACAGAGTTTAATGACCTGAATATATGCTGGCTCTTAAATAAGGAGAATGCAAGCTACTTGGGGAAGGCATTTCCTCCATTAAACCAAAACACTGAGCACTCTATAGAATAGCATGATACACAATATTGAGAATGTAGAAAGAATGTTAATAATATATGCTTATTAAAACATTGCCAAATGTCACAAAAGTATTATTTCAACTGATTATAAGAAAGCAATGGTGTGTGTGTGCATGTGTGTACATATTGCTGTTCCCATTTTAGAAATAGGAAATTGAATATATAAAAAAATAAAATAAAAATCTTGAATATAAAAAAATCTTGACTAGAGTAATTAAATAAAGACTTACTTTAAAAGCCAGGCTTATCACAAAATTAGTTTGCTTCTTACACTAAATATGACTGGTCTTGAGTGACAGACTTGACTTCATGCGCTAAGGATGATTTATGTTAAAAGTGAACATAAATCCAGCCAGGTGTGGTGGCAGACGCCTTTAATCCCAGCACTTGGGAGGCAGAGGCAGGCAGATTTCTGAGTTCAAGGCCAGCCTGGTTTACAGAGTGAGTTCCAGGACAGCCAGGGCTATACAGAGAAACCCTGTTTCCAACCCCCCTGCCCCCCCCAAAAGTGAACATAAATCACCAAAAGTGGTCCTGTTTATGATGAACATAAATGGGATTAATGACACTAGTCACATTGCATCCAAACCAAAGTGCATAAACTTTTCCCCATGCTTCTTTAGGTTTCTTTCCAAATATTATTGCAAACGTTGCATGTATTTTATAAGGTGGAGTAGTCAGGTTTTTGTAACAACATTATACTATATTCATTTTCTAATGACTTAGTCACTAATAAAACTTGTAATTATGTTGCTATTTTTTCCTTATATTGTAGGTAACTAGTATTTACATAATCATTTTTAAAAAGATTTATTTTTATGTTTTTATTTATATAAATTTATGTATGTGCAGTGACCAGGACATGGAGAATCAAATGGAGCTGCAGTTTAAGGTGCTTCTGAAGTGCCTGATGTAGGTGCTGAGAACCGAAATACTTGGGTCCTCTCCGAGTTCTTACATAACTCTTGAATTTAGTCATTTCATAGCACTTTTAATTTTAGTGAATAGTATAACATTTATTTTACTACTATGATACATTTTTATTGTTTTGTACTTTTATCATTATGAATGATACAATCAAATACCCATTTCTTTTGACCCTCTTTCGATTGTCTTAAATATTAGGCTCATCTGGCCCAAGGATAAGAATATTCTGCATTTTTATAAGTATTTCCATTACATCTAGAAAATTAGACCCAAACACAAGTAATTTTTTAATATGTACTACGTTTAGTAGCTTCAGAAACTTGCATACAAATCAAATTCTCAGTTTGGTATTAATATTTAAAATTTTTTCTATTACACAAAATCAGAAACCATAATAGATAAAGAAAACACAAGTATGGTAAAAAACAAAATTGCCCAAACCAAACCTCATGCAACAAAATCTTGTGAAATGCCATTGAATTAATTTTGTGTTGGCCATCTACTGGTGGGTATGGGGCATAGATTTAAGAAAGACTCCATGAAGCCGGGCGGTGGTGGCACAGGCCTTTAATCCCAGCACTTGGGAGGCAGAGGCAGGTGGATTTCTGGGTTTGAGGCCAGCCTGGTCTACAGAGGGAGTTCCTGGACAGCCAGGGCTACACAGCGAAACCCTGTCTCGAGAAACCAAAAAAAAAAAAAAAAAAAAAAGACTCCATGAGGAACCTTGGTCTTGCGAAGAAGATCATATGCCCTATTACAGGGGAATGCTAGGGGCAGGAAGTGGGAGTGGGTGGGTTGGGGAGCAGGGAGCGGGAAGGGTATAGGGGTTTTGGGGATAGCATTTCAAATGTAAATAAAGACAATATCTAATAAAAAAATTAAGGGAAAAAAAAAAAGAAAGAAAGAAAGACTCCATGAGTCCCACCATGTGTTTTCTTTGATTGGTGGTTTAGTCCCAGGGAGCTCTGGGGGTACTGGTTAGTTCATATTGTTTTTCCTCCTATCGGGCTGCAAACCCCTTCAGCTCCTTGGGTACTTTCTCTAGTTCCTTCATTGGGGACCCTATGCTTAGTCCAGTGGATGAGTGTGAGCATCCACTTCTGTATTTTCCAGGCACTGGCAGAGCATATGTAGCAGAGGATGGCCTAGTTGGTTATCAATGGGAGGAGAGGCCCTTGGTCCTGTGAAGGTTCTATGCCCCAGTATAGGGGAATGCCAGGGCCAGGANGNGGGAGTGGNTGGGTTGGGGAGCAGGGGGAGGGGGGAGGGGCTAGGGGATTTTCAGAGGGGAAACTAGGAAAGGGGATAACATTTGAAATGTAAACAAAGAAACTATCTAATAAAAAGAAAAAAGAAAAAAAAAGACTCCATGAAAGTGTGTCTCCATGAAAGACTGAGGATCCATAAAAAGCAAACTAGTCCTTTCTTTGTGAGAGGTTGTCAATTGGAGATAGCTTCCGGGTTAGGGATAGGGTTCACGTCTGCTTCCTCTCTCCGTGCTGGGACTCTCTTTGGTGTGTGTCTGTGCAGGTCCTGTGCGGGATGCCCAGTCTCTGTGCCTTTGTGTGTTCTCATCTTGTGCTTGTGGTTGTGAGGTGATCGGTAGCTTCAAGTTCCTGCTATGATTTTATTAGAAAGATAAACTGTAACATGGAAGTGTAAGCCAGATAAACCCTTTTGCCCTTAAGTTGCTTTTTAAGGATATTTTATCAGAGCAACAGAGCGTTTTTAAATTACACATTCAACTTTTCCTCTTCATGTTTTATGTGTTTGTAATTTTAAGAAACAACTTTGCATAGAATAGTAGGTGACTGTACTGATGTTGTATTAATATCACATGATTGCTGAAACATTGTGCACCAAATGGTTTGGCACAGTCATGCCTAAATACAAGGCAACATAAAACTTCTATAAAATGCTGTTAACAAAGGACATTTGACAAATGAGGTGGATATCCAAATTTAAAATTTTACCTTTTCTGCTTTTTATTAGATATTATTATCTCATTTGTACATGAAAAGCTATTTTTTTTCTTGAGTTGGGATATTCAAAAGGTCACAAGTGAGGAAAATCCAGTTAACCTTTGAAAATTTCAATACCATCATTAAAAATAGGAATGCCCTAATGCTGCAATCATTAGAACAGTACCAAATGGACTCATTATATTTCAACACTGATAGATTGTCAGTGGTAGATTTCACCCGACTTATAAACTGATGGTTCTTCAAAAATAGACACATGTAGAGAAAGAGGAAATTTCAGAAAGTCATGCATTAATAAAATTGTGCAAATCTATACATTATGGAATCCCAAGTTTTGTGTGCTCTGTTTAACTTACCATTTTTTTTGTTCAATATTTCAAGCCACTCTGATAAGGATATTTTAAATAATGAAATAAAATTATAAGTATTAATGTGTGCAACCCCTGACACATCAACTGAAGAAATATTTGCTTTTCCCTGATGTTAATTTAATGAGCTCCTTGTGAGCATATTATGCAGGAGCTTCTCTGCTAGAGTATCTTTCATTATAAACCTTCTTAGGAAGATAGCTTCAAATAAAAGCTCTCGGCTCAATCATGACAGTTTCTGATGGCTTTATTAAGATATAATTTACATGTCTTAAAATCCATTCATTTAAAATATATAATTCAATTATTCTTAGCAATTTTATAGAGTTACCCAACCTTCACCATGAGCCACACGTTTCTATTGTCTCAGAAGTCTCCTTTGTGAATGTGCAGTCATGATCCAGTCCTTTTTTTCTGTCTCTGCATCGTGTTGCCTTAAAATTTTTTCTATAAACAGAATCATGCAATAGATGACATTTGTGTTCTTTGTGTATTTCAGATGTTTATTTGTTTTAATTGCCAAATGCTGTCAGTTATATGGAGAGCTACATACATTTAGTTCATTTACTCATTCATCAGTTTATGGGCAGGTTCTGGTCATTATAATTAAGGCTGCTGTGAACAGCCAACCAGAGGTCTTTGTTGGGCCTGACTGTCTGGTCTTTTGAGTCATTAAGAGGAGTAGGATTGTTAGCTTGATGGCAAGTCTCTATTTAATTCTTTAATAAGCCTCTGTCAAAGAGGCTATCAGGTTTATGTTCTCAGGGACAGCGGACAACTCGTGCTTTCTTGCTAACTCCTAGCATGGCAAGATTTAAAGATTAGAATCATTCCAGTTTATGTAAAATTATATTACATTAACTTTTTAATTTGACTTTCCTGAATTATTGGTGTTGGATATCATTTTGCACATTTTTATGATAAAAGTCCTTTCACTTCCCTTGATTATTTGTAAACCAAATTAGCATTTTCTAAATTATTGCATTAGATATTTTCTTCATTTACATTTCAAATGCTATCCTGAATGTCCTCTATACCCTCCCCCCCACCCTGCTCCCCTACCCACCCACTACCACTTCTTGGCCCTGGCGTTCCCCTGTATGGGGCATATAAAGTTTGCAAGACCAAGGGGCCTCTCTTCCCAACGATGGCTGACTAGGCCATCTTCTGCTATATATGCAGCTAGAGACACAAGCTCTGGGGGTACTGATTAGTTCATATTGTTGTTCCACCTATAGTGTTGCAGACCCCTTCAGTTCCTTGAGTAATTTCTCTAGCTCTTCCATTGGGGTCTCAGTGTCCTATCCTATGTGTGGGCATCCACGTCTATATTTTCCAGGCACTGGCATAGCCTCACAAGAGATAGCTATATCAGTGTCCTTTCAGCAAGTTCTTGCTGGCATATGCAATAGTGTCTGCCTTTGGTGGTTGATTATGGGATGGACCCCTGGGTGGGGCATTCTCTGGATTGTTCTTCTTTTCGTCTTAGCTCCAAGCTTTGTCCCAAATTAGCATCTTACTTTGGTCATTAAGAGTTTTTTTTTTTTTTAATAAATTATGTTTGAAAATCTTCTACATGATATGTATGAACTTTTCAAATAATTTCCCCCAGTCTGTCACCCACCTTTCCCCTTCATCCTGTCCCTTTCCTCAAACCTGATCAGCTTTGTTGATTTTTCATAGCTACATTGCCATTCTTCTGTGTACTTAAGGAGTCAAAAGATTCCCGTAGTAAAAGCCTTTCACAAAGACTTCTGATGAGAAACCAGCAAGAACAGGGTGTGAAGTGATAATTTATATGCCACACACATATAATACCATAGTTACTATTTGAGTCACATATGATTTGTACCGTATTGTTTATTCAACAAATACTTTTAAATGAATACAGAATGTAAGACTAAAAGACTACATACAAGCCAGGTGGTGGTGGCCGATGCCTTTAATCTTTCAATGGCAGGCAGATCTCTGAGTTGGAGGCGAGCTTGGTCTACAGAAGAAGTTCCAGGGCAGCCAAAGCTATACAGGGAAACTTTGTCTTGAAAAGGATAAAACCAAACCAAACCAAAAGCAAAGCAAAACAAAAAGAAAGACTATATGTATTTATCTTCTTTAAGCTACTTTTGAATTCTCAGGTATTTTCCAATGAGCAGAAGTGCATTTTTGGAGAGTGAAGGTAAGTCAGTTCTGGGTATGCCTACTCCAGTCCCTCCCTATCTCTCCACCTCATCTCTTCCTTCCCTCTCTTTCCTTCTCGTCTTCCTTTCTTCTCATCTTCCTTGCTTTGCTTTAAGAAGACAATAAATTTGCCATGTGAGCTTGACAGTAAAGATTGTGTCAATTAAGGTTAGGATTGGAGCTATCACATTCCATTCCAAATATCCAAATTTATCTAAGAATTGTTGATTGCCAGCATCATATGCTGTCAATTACCTTTTGTGGGAACTTTCAAGTAGGAGTCGATATGACAGGCATCTTGCTTGCTGCATCCTTAAGACTGCCTACAGATGCTGACTTTTAAAAAAGAAATAAAGTTCACTTTTCATGCATTGTATTTCTGTAAGTAAACTCCAACACTTCCAGTATGGACTGTTGTACAAAGATGATCGGAAAGTTATCCATTACTACATTGACTTTGTGTGTGTGTGTGTGTGTGTGTGTGTGTGTGTGTGTGTGATTCTTATGGCTTTTGTCCTCTTCCTTCATTTCTAACTAACCGAGATCAGCAGGAGGATTATATATCTATATCTATCTATATCTATCTAAATGACATCAATTAGATTTTTTTATTTTGGAGCTAGATAGTCTATATCTTCTATTATAAGTAACACAACAGAAAAATCATTTATCAGACAAGATGATTTTATGGTTGTAATCTAGAGAAGGGAATGATACATCAGTAAAGCAATGAAAGCCAAGCCAGCAGAGCCAGCAATATTGTAAAAGCAACCTGCTAAATTTATAATCCCTTTTCTCACACTGTAAGAGATGTGAGATGTTCGTTGTTTTAGCTCCCTGGTGAGCACTGAAGTCTGAAACATGATATAGGAAAGGACAAACTTATTTGAACCAAACAAAAATGTCTGATGGCCTAGGAATCACACAGAACTCTGAAGATAGCAGTGTGAATACGGGAGAGGTTAAATCAAGATGAAGTCACCCAGGTGCCAGTTTTGCTTTTGCAAACAGCTTATCAATTCCTGGTTTAGACTGAATGGTCTTTGCAAGGACACCTAGTATAGGTCAGATGAAACAGGAAAACGCAGGAGACCTAGGGGTAGTCTGTATATTCCATCCCTGTGCAGATCCACAGGAACCCTGTCTCTACTGAGCCTGGATGAGACCTCCCTGCCACTCTGTCAGAATCAGAAAGAATCTGAGTTTTGTTGTCAGAGGAGTTACCAGCTCAGTGTTTGACTTAGAAAAGCACAAGGTGGGCTGGTGAGATGGCTCAGCAGGTAAGAGCACTGAGTGCTCTTCTGAAGGTCCTGAGTTCAAATCCCAGCAACCACATGGTGGCTCACAACCACCTGTAATGAGATCTGACGCCCTCTTCTGGTGAGTCTGAAGACAGCTACAATGTACTTATATATAATAATAAATAAATCTTTGGGCCTGAGCAAGCTGTTCCTGGTTCCTACCGGAACAAGCGGGGTTGATGGGAGCGAGCAGAGATCCTAATACAATTCCCAACAACCACATGAAGGCTCACAACCATCTATACAGCTACAGTGTACTCAATACATAAAAAGAAATAAATAAAACAAATCTTTTAAAAAAAGAAAGCACAAGGTGGACGCTGTTTTACAAATGCACACAGCAAGAGGATACAGAATTGATAAGGTTCCCTGGATGAATTATTTTTAAAATTACAGTCAAGAGAAACATCAAAAGAAACATTAGAAATACAAAAATAGACTATACTTGTGGCTTAATATGCTGTTCCAAGCAGTTTTTTTCTCTAGATGTGTTTCAATCCTTTCTTGGCTCCTTCTCCAGGTTGAGGTGAAGCTACACATTGTCATGGCAAGAATTGGAGTTGGGCATCTTCAACTAACCCTCTCCTTTCTTTCTATACACCTAGGCAGAGAATGCCCATTTGCTTAGTTCAACAGTGTTTCTGTGCCATGCCCAGAAGCTGCTGACAGAAGTGTGGAAGAGCTTGAATGTCCAAAGCTGGAGTGAATTGCTGCCCAGTTCACATGAACCCTTTTGTTTTACATTAACATAGTCTGGTTTTGTAGCTTCATTTTCCCGCATCCCCCCATATCCCCCTTCAAATAGATGAATAGCTAAACATTATATCATAATACATTGTACATATGCACACAATTCTCAAAGAATAAGTAAAATAATATTATTAAGAGAAGAGAATCAGAAAACTTAAACATATAAGCTCTTCAATTTTGGTAAATTTATATTCCACCTTTGCATTCTATAGTATCTGGAGCTAATTTTATTAATTCAGAGTTAATTTTGAGATTCAAATAAAATGTCCTAGTTAGCAAAGCATTAGCTGTGTTTTAATCAAAATAAGATGCATATTATGAAATCAGAATCTAAAATGGATAACACTAATTAAAATATAATTTATGCTAATTAACAGTTAACCCACCTGTCTATATAGAACACACATATTTATTTTTGCAGTGTTTTATCTTTGTAAGAAAATTGTTCACCATATAAGATAACACTTTCAGTGCTAGCAGGTTAATTCTTTTTAAGCTTATAAATAAAATTTACTTATTTTATGCTTTCTCAAGGCAAAATAAAATACTTTCCTTGGATAGTCTTCAATGCATCAAGTTTTTGTTTATAAATCATCACGCTTCCTCCTTAAAAGTTTTCTCATCATCATAAAGAAGAAACAAATAGTTGAAAATATCAGTGTATAGTAAAAATTCAGCTTTAAAGAAATGTTCTCCTTCCATTGATAATACTTTTTTTTTCCTTCTGAGACAGTCATAAGAGAAGTGAAAGAAAACGGAGGTGTTCCTTAGCTTCATTACAAGTGAAAGAGTCTGTAGAATTATACGGTGGGCTTGAGAAACGTTTTGTGGTCCTCAGTGATGGAACAAAGAATGACTTACAAGCTTTCTTTTACCAGGAGATATGAGTAATTCCAATCGCAGAAATGGGGCTGTAACTTTCCCAGACTGGACTAGCAAATTGTTCTTGAGAACGGCAAAGCTTTGGAGATACTTAGCTAACAGATCCCTCCTTACATTGCACATTCTTTCTCCTTAGAGAGGTCTGCGAGTAAAAAACGTGGAACTGGATTGAAGCCTGGGGGAGGGATTTCAGGAGATGTTCATTAAGTAGCCAGCCCTTTTCTCTCTGGCAGTAAGCCAGTGTTAAACAGTCAGCTCATGGCCCATCGATGCAATGCAGTTACTTATTCATTGATTTGTGGGAATTTACCTCAACTTTGCTCATCTGGAAACCATCCTCTTCCCGGGCTAGCCCAGGTTGGCCTTGACCTCACATTCCTCTTGCTTTAGATACCTAAG
The DNA here is from genome assembly GCF_900095145.1 of Mus pahari. Lineage (NCBI taxonomy): Eukaryota > Metazoa > Chordata > Mammalia > Rodentia > Muridae > Mus > Mus pahari. The sequence continues at coordinate 65,951,590 of NC_034592.1, read as the reverse complement.
TGCTGGGACCACAGGGAAGTACCACCACACTTGGCTTGCCGCTACTCTTGAAGTGAAGAAGATTCTATCTTCTTCATCCTCACTTTGAATACTCTAAGCTTTTTAAAAATCTTCTACTTTAAATTTTCTTTTATCTATTTATTGTTATGGTGTGGGTGTGTGCACGTGCCAAGGCATGTACACAGAGGAAGCAACTCTGTGGAGTCATTTCTCCACTTCCATCTTTGAGCGGGCTTCAGGGATCGAATTCGGTGAGCAGATCTGCATAGCGAGTGCTTTTTCTGCTGAATGTCCTGGGTCTAGGCTTCCTGATGTCCTACATTAGAGGTTTTGACAAAGCCTTGAAGCTAGAGAAGAGGCTTTCTAAAAATTAACAGGAGCCACAACTAAACATGCTGGACCAAGAGATGCCGCAGAGCAAACTGGTGGCACCGGAGACAGGAATGTATTTTCCCTCTGCTCTCTGGAGAGCCTTAATTTCTATAGGTCTGAACCGGTCATGCACATCATTGTATTTTATTTTATTTTCTTCTTAGAATTCTGTGTAGTCTTCATGGAAGTCGTGCTTCACAGCATCACCCTAGGCTCCTGGAAGTTTCTTTTCTTTTGTTCTTGTGTTTTTTTTTTGGAGACAAAATCTCTTGCTATGTATCTCATGCTGGTCTAGAAACCGTATTGTAGCCCAGGCTAGTCTAAGACTCGTGATTCTTCTGCTTCAGCCTCCGGAATGCTGTCATTCCAGATATGCACCACCATAGCCAGCATTTCCTATTTCTCTTTGTAAGCAAACCAAGGGATTCTTTTAATGTATATATCTTTAATTTTTTTCACACAGTCTAAACCTTTCTTTCATCGTATTGAAGAAAAGACCCACTTTCAGGGAACCTTTGTATGTTACCAAGAGAACTGATTTAATTAAGTACCTACTGTGCAATTCACAATATTATATTACTTAACTGGTAGAGATGAAACAGCTTGATCAAGCTCAAATAGCTAATTATGTATGAAAATAACTTCTGGTTCGATTATATTTTGGTAGACCCATTTCCATGTCTGACTAGCTCTTGGATAACACTTGGACTCCTCATCCCTTAGAGAGTTAAATAGTCGTCCTGGTTGATGCATTATGCCTGACTCATCTCTGTTGGTACTTTCCTAAGGAGCATCATGGTCATAGCACATGTTATTTTTCCTTGCATATAGAGTCTTTTTATTTTAACACAAGTGAAATTAAATTTCCATCATAATAAAGTACCTAGTGAATTAATATATATGCATATCTTTATTGAATATTCAACACAAAGTTGGTGCATAATAATACTTAAGCACATGTTTATACTGAATTTAATAGCTATGCCCCAATTTTTTATTTATGGAAGCAAATGGGACTGTGTAATAAAGGTAGGTTTTTATGTTTAATTTTTTTCCTCATTTCATAAATGGACTGTAAGACAATTATAGAAAGTTTTGCTGTGGAACTTTCAACAATCATGTTGCTGAGACATCGACTGTTGATGTTCTCTATAAAACTGAAACTCTGAATCATGTGATTATTTCTTTCTTGGTGGAAAAAGTGTGCAAAATATCTTTTAAAAGAAACCATTGACAAACCAAAGTGGGTGAGGAATCCCATTTTCAGAGTTCAGTCTTATAATGTAGTGAGCAATGAAAACAAATTCTTAATGTATGACCATCCATCTATCCAAAATACACAGGCTCTTCTTATTTTCAGTCCAGATTTGAAAGTCCTAATTCAGATATAAGGAGGCTCTTTATCAGGCTTCTTTCAGCTGGCTTTTATATGTTAAGAGGCAGTAACCAGACAATTTATAATGATTATGGCAATGAATTAAAGTGTAGGGAAGGCGTGTCAGATTTTTTTTCGTTTACATGATAGACCTTTGTTGTATCACCTTTTTATTAGATGATAATTATTGAAACGCAGATCTGCTTTATAGTGTTTTGGTGTCCTAAGACATATAACTACAGACAATAGCCTATTGGTTGTAAAGGCTACTCCTGTTCTGGATGTAAATATAATGGTCTGTAGAGCAAGATGGTTTCCATGATGTTACCACTCAGAAAATTTAGCACTCCGAAGTCGTGAAGACTGTCATTTGCCTACCCTCTGTTTTTTAGATAAGTGTATATAATTTTAACTATTTGAAATGTTATTCCACCCACATGCAGCACTCAAGTACAAAAATCACTTAGAACATAGACAAGGTAATTCATGAAAAACAAATTACAGTATCAAAATAGTCACAGATTCTCTGTAAAAATGTGAAGTCAAATGTCATCTCCCACTGGATGGAGACTAATGTGCCGTGTACAAAGCCTTTTATTCTAAGTATTCTATAACAGAATAGAATTTCTTCATTCTGAAAATGTATCCAGTTATATTACTTATTTCAAGTTCTGTGAACGGGGTGTACTGTCTCCTGTATCTCCCCTTACTTCAGGCTAACACTTCATCCATTTTCAAGACTTTGCTTTATAGAAATCCACTTTTGAAACATCTCTTGTGTCATTAGACTGGGTTAGAAGCACCCATCTTGAATTCATGGCCTCTACATTTGCCACACGTCAGCACCAATCATATCTTATCCCACACTACGTTTCATATTTACCATAAAACAGCCATTCATGTAACAGCCTAGATGGATGGAGAATATCTGTGCAGTTTATCTTTAAAAGCTGAACTAAACTGAACGTGTGGACAGCCGGGAAGCATGAGAACCACTCCTCCAGGCTAGAGAGTTTTACTTTTTTGCTCAGATGCACAATCAGTTTAAGAATATTTCTTTGTAAGTCTAGTTCTGAATTTTTAATCATGTGATTCCAGAGAACCTTTGTGAAACTCTTCCACTGAATCTACTGAAATGATTATGCATTTTAAAAATCAAAATCTCTACCCATGGTCTGTGGACCCTTCAGCAGTAAGCGTCCCAAGAGAAGAAACTACGAACTGTGGGGAGGAAAAGAGAACACTTTATCTCACAAATCCAATCACAAGGCTTGCTTTGTTTTGTTGGTTTTGCTTTTAGTTTTTTCACATCCTGTACCATAAGCGACTAATGTGAACGTTACGGTTGATTTACTCGAAGAGTTTCTTCCTGAAAAGTGGCTGATCATCACCCCCTTTCAAACCTTTCTATTTGCAGAAGAAAGAAAATAAATATTTGGGCAGTACCACAAGGCATAGCTTCTTAAGTTAGTTTTCCACTACCGTCATGAGTTCCTTAAGGTCAATGACTTGAGGGAGAAGGTACTTTGGTGCTTGGTTCAGAGGTTTCATGTCCACTGGTTCCATTGACGTTTGGCAGAAGGAAAGCATGAAGGAAGCTGCCCTTTGATGGCAGATCTGGGGAAAGCGAGGAGAAGAGAGTGGAGAAGACACCCTTCTCACCATGGCATAGTCCTAGTCATCCACTCCTCCAATCAGGCTTCACCTCCTATTCCCACTCCCTCAGTTCTTTGATGGTGTTAGAGCCAGGCCCACTTACTTGCAACCCAGCCTTAGCACCTGGGCTTCAGGGGACACTTCACATTCAGACTCCAGGAGTCTTCTTTTCTTTGGTCTTTATTTTCCCTAAGTTCCTACTTTCTTCTGCGTCTACTCTTACCACTCTCACAGTTAAGCCTGGTTACTGACAATTTTCTGGCTTACAACAGTGGATCACGACCTCTCCATCTTCACATTTTAAGATTTTCCTACTGCCTATTTTCCCCAAAATATCCTTGTAAAGAGGAAGCCAAGAGGGGTGGCGTAAACTGATCAATACCAAATGCTTTCCTTAAGAGAAAATGAGAATAGGAACCCAAATTTCAGGCTTTTCTTCCCTCAGCTGAACGGATTGAATTTTATCTAGTTACTTTTACATTTCTGAATAGCAGGGCTGTGGGGTCTGAGGGTTTTAGCTTAGGTCTTCATGCATACACAAAAGCTCTTATACACTGAGTTATCTCCCCAGCCTCTGTAATGAATAAGTGTTAGTCCTGATTTTAGGGGGTATTTGGGAATATGTTCCAAGTGTGTAGTTGTAAAGTTAAGGTTTCAGAGAAAGAATCTAAGATATTTAAATAGAAGATCAGGAGCCAACCGGTTATAAAAACACAGAAGAAACCTTTTGAAAAATTTAAGTCCCTTTCCCTATATAACCCTAAATCATAATCCATGGTGATTTGCATAAAAATTGTATATTCTAATTTATTTGTGTAAATTCATTTGAATACTTTCCTCAAGCATTGTCGATGCTGGAAACTCAAGAGTGAAATATGTATTTTAATTAATGATCATGGTTGCATCATCAAAATTCATGTGCAAAAAATATTTATAAAGATTTTTGGGAAAAGTAAATTGTGCTTAGTTATTTTAAAAATATTTACTTATTATTTGTTTATTTGTATATGTTCATGTGTGTGCATATTACATGTGTGTGTGTCTGGTGTGTTCCAATGTACATGCGCAATGATCAGAGGAGGATTTTGAGCATCCTGTTCTGTTACTCTCGACCTTATTCCCTTGAGATGGAGTCACTCACTGAACCTGAAGCTTGGCTCGTAGGCAGCAAACCCCAAATCATCTGTGGTCCTTGGTGTGGGGTTATACACACACCAAAGCAGGTCTGTGGGGTCTGGGGGTTTTAGCTTAGGTCTTCATGCGTATACAAAAGCTCTTATACACTGAGTTATCTCCCCAGCCTCTGTAATGAGTAAGTGTTAGTCCTGATTATAGGGGGTATTTGGGAATATGTTCCAAGTGGGTAGTTGTAAAGTTAAGGTTTCAGAATGTAGTCTACATGTTGCTATTCCTGAACATACATGTTGAAGGATGGAATTTAAAACGATGTTTTCTCAGGTAAAGAATGTCAATTGTCCACTTTAAAATTACTTGCACTGCCTGTAATTTGTTAGGAATTTTATAACTTCCCATGGAATGTATCAATATAATCATTAAAATCATTATATATATATATATATATATATATATATATATATATCAAAATATACATCATTAGAGTATACAATTTTAGCTCTTTTTCACCCACATAGACTTAGATTATCAAGCTCATATTTTTTGTATGTATGTTTTAAGAGAAAAATTGTAAGAATCTCTAGGCATGGCAAACACAGAAGTGGATGCTCAAAGTCAGCTATTGGATGGAACACAGGGCCCCCAATGGAGGAGCTAGAGAAAGTACCCAAGGAGCTGAAGGGGACTGCAACCCTGTAGGTGCAACAACAATATGAACTAACCAGTACCCCCTGAGCTTGTGTCTCTAGCTGCATGTGTAGCAGAAGATGGCCTATTCNGCCATCATTGGGAAGAGAGGCCCCTTGGTCTTGTAAACTTTATATGACCCAGCACAGGGGAAGGCCAGGGCCAAGAAGTGGGAGTGGGTGGATAGGGGAGCAGGGGCGGGGGGAGGGTATAGGGAACTTTCGGGATAGCATTTGAAATGTAAATAAAGAAAATATCTAATAAAAAAAGATATACTTCCAAAAAAAGAATCTCTAGGCATGTATATTAGTAAAATTATTAGAAAAGTACAAAACTACCATGATATAATTAATAAACTTTGGCCTAGACTTGAAATATCGAATGGTTAAAAACTACCATCTGTTAAATTCCTAAATCTGGGTCACTGTGAACCAAAGGAAAGCAATAACTCTTTCTCTAGCCATCACCATTTCTTCTTATTTTAAAATGAAATTAAATAAACAAAGAGACTGAAATAATAAACGTCGAGCTAATAATAAATGGGGTAGAAGGGTGTCTGTACTTGAAACACTTGCACAGTGGGTTTTCGGTCTCAGTTTCAATTCACTTCCTCCTCCCACACATCGGGTGAGGAGTCACCATGCAGTATTCCTCTGGTCTTAATTCAGGGCACACAAAATGAGGCACAAAGCCAAGCAGTCGCTTCAGTGTGCTTTCTTGTGGGCCATCCAACACTTGACTTGCCTTCAGCAACAATCTTGCAAATCTGTGTAGTGAAAATCCCTGTTAAGTGGGATACCTCTCTTGAGTAAATAGCTTCCTGTTTGCTGATTGCCACCTTATTCCTTCATATGAATTATTACTTCCTGCTTATTTTCTAGTTAGGTTGTGAGAAACACCTCAACTAAAGAAGTTTGGGAAATGGTTTAATTCATCATACAGGTTGTGGTTCGTCATTGAGGGAAGCCAACAAAGGAACTTCTAACTTAATTGCTTCAGAAAGTTCAATGTAAGACTTATAGCTTCCACAAAACAGATCAACCTCCCAGAAGAGGCTGAAATGTCAAATGATGTAGCTTTCCTCACACACCCAGACTGCCATTTCAATCCTGACACTTCCTCTACATCATTGACAGACTTGCAAATGATGTTAACAAACTGGAAAAATAGGGAGAAGGATCTGATATTTCTGGAGAAAATAAGTTTGGTCTTTACATCATTTCTACTCCTTATTATACCGTGGATCTGAGGAGTTGAGTCTGAATATTATCTTATAAAATTAAATATTTTTATATGTCCATGAGCACATATAAAATATTTATATCCTTACTGTCTCATTTCTCTGTGCATAGAGCACAGTCTAGTGCAGGCTACCCCAAGACACCTTGGCACTCACAGAGAGGCAATGACAGATGTACACCTGGCATTCCATCATCCTACTTTCTTGATATAAATCATAAAGCCCAGGAGATAATTTTCTGACATTATCTCATTTTTTTTCACCTTGTTCCAAATAATTTTACCAAATCCCCATGTGAAACCTGCCCTTTTTTATGTCTGGTAGGAAGGAATGTCCTTGTCTGTGAAGACACCAGCTCACACACATTAATTTGAACAGACCAGCTTCACTAGGCCTCCCCAGGAGGTTACCAGTAGGTAACACTGCTTCTTCCGGTCACATGTCTCTGACTGTAGTCCATGATTACATCTCTGTTCATGCTTTATCAAATTTCAACACACAATACACAGCTTCCCTGTTTCTTTGGTTCTTCTTGTTCTTATAAAGGCTCTCATGGCCTAAGGAATAGTTATGAAACCAAAGCATGTGTTTTTCGCTCGGTAATCTTTTATGACAAGTACTTTAGCTCTCCACTCCTTTTGAAATGAGTGAAAAAAAAATTTTTTTTTTTCTGACAAGGACAAGAAAAGACACTGGATCAATGCAAGGTATGTATGCTTGCGTATGTAAACACTTTTAAAGTAAGCACCCCTCAAAGCTACTAGAAGTAGTTAATGGATTTGTAACGCTAAAGTCTTGCAACAACTCAGTGCTTACAAGAAACTTCTTGTTCCTTTGCTTGCCCCACCTGCCTTTCTCTCTCCCTTTCCCAAATGTCTTAGCTTCTACTTGTTAAAGGAAGCATCTGTGAACCCCCCAATAAACATAATCTTTAAATATAGGTAAATTTTTTTCTTAAACTTCTCCAGGTCAAAACTGATCCCCTTTTATTTGAAAAAAAAAAAAAAAACTCCCTTAAAAAGGAAGTATTAAGTTCTATGAGTACACTTGTCCTTAGGGAATTTCTCTGTAGAGTCAAAAACAAGAGCGATCATTTTGGACTGACAAAGAGTTTGCCCAAACCCCTGTTAGACTACTGAATCTTCTAGAGTCATCCCCGCACTTGTAAAATCCAGTTTTAACCAGGCATTCTGCTAAGTCAGACTAGTGTGAAGCTTGTTTTCAACATTAGTTTCCTAATCTCCCACCATCCCTAAGTGATGTCTGATGGTCCTGGCCTGTCTTCAGTAAGAACCTGTTAGGTCATCATTTTCCACTGCCTCACCCAACCCCCTGTCAGTTCCCTCTTGTCCTTTCTGTGTCTGGAGTTGTACTCTATTCTTTCTTTCACATGATTCTGAATAAGGGCATCCTTATGGTTTATCAAGTGTCTGAGTAATCTTTTTTCATTGGCACGACACGGAATTTCAGATGGCAAGCAGTTGTGTCAGGGAGCTCCGAGTCCTTGGTACTGAGTGGGTCACTTGGCCAGATCTGGATGGGGAGCGAGATTCCATAGAGGCGGCATAGCTCTCACTGAGTCCCCGTCCACTGATCAGACAGAGAGAGTGCGACCAGGACTGGCACAGAGCAGTTCTGTCCCCATCATTATCAACTCACTCTCCTTGCCAAGTGTTTTCATTCCAGGAGCAAACTTGGTTACCACGGGGCCCTAGAACTGTCTCCAGGCAGTCCCGAGCCAATTCGGAATGTCCTTAGGCTCCCACGTATCCTTAGGTATCGCGGAGTTGACTGGATCTTGAAAACTAACTCTGAATTTTTCATAAATGGTTCTTGTTTTGCCCATTTCTTAACCCTAAGGAGATTCGGACACTATCTTTTATGTTGGTATTATTTTAATATTATATTGTTTTATGTTGCTATGAATGAAAATATGAAAAGTATTGCTGTGAGAAATGCTGATCTTGCTTGTATAGAGCAGTGTGTGAACAGGAAAACCTTCGATTGCCTCTGCTCTCTGTGTGTCTTCTGTGACCCTTCCTCATAATAACCAGAATTACTGGAGGCTATGAAAATGCCAACAGTGACTCCTCTTCTTCAAGTGCAGTGCAACATAACAGTCTATCCTTTCATAGAAAACAATCAAGGTTTGAAAGACATGGAATAAAATGTGCAAAGCATATTCTTTGTGCTAGGAATGTAGTTCACACTCTGGGAGAAGCAGTAGGTGAGCTTTGCAGTATGTATCTACTTTAAACAACGAATATTTTCAGATTCACAGAAAGCCACTTGGAGTTTTGGTCAAATTTTTAACTACAATGTAAAAATTAGTCACTGGGAAATATGTTTATCATTTTTTAAAATACTTTTATTAGACATTTTCTTTATTTACATTTCAAATGCTATCCCAGAAAGTTCCCTGTACCTTCCCCCACCCCTGCTCCCCTACCCATCCACTCCCACTTCTTGGCCCTGGCGTTCCCCTGTACTGGGGCATATAAAGTTTGCAAGACCAAGGGACCTCTCTTCCTAATGATGGCCAACTAGGCTATCTTCTGCTACCTATGCAGCTAGAGACACGAGCTCTGGGGGTACTGGTTAAAAAAAAAAAAATTGTTGCTTAACACAAAATTCCTTGATAATTTTACTTTAAAATTTCTAAAAATGAAAGAAAAGTTTCAAATGTCAATATTTTATATTATTTATAATAGTTACTATATTATATTTATATTATTATTTTGGGTTTTGTTCTTTTGAGACAAGGTTTCTCTGTGTAACAGTCCTGGAACTCAGTTTGTAGATCAGGCTAGCCACCACACCTGTCTCTGCTTTTCGAGTGCTGGGATTAAAAGGCATGCGCCTCCACCATCTGGCCATGTTTTTATTCTTAATTTAAAAAAAAAAAAATCAGTAGGAGAAAACAATACAAGTATTTCTTGTTTGGGATTAGAAACATGAGCTAAGCCCTCTAGCACAAGTATTCCTGACTGCCACTTCCATGCTGTGAATACAAAAGTTTGCGGATCACAACCAATTTTTATTTTTTAATAGCAGACTCAAAATATTTTTCCCCAGTGGATGTTTGTGTGTGTGTGTGTGTGTGTGTGTGTGTGTGTGTGTGTGTGTGTTGTGAGAGACAAAGAACACAAAGTAGGTGGGTAGGGAGGTGGGGAAAGATCTGGGGAGAGTGTGAGAAGGGAAAAACATGATCAAAATGTTTTGAGTGGAAATCTCAAAGAATACATAAAAGCATTAAAATGCAAATGAAAGTAAGAGAGTTTTTAAAGCATGCCACCAAGACTGAAGAAAATTTCCATGGTTCCAGTTTCTTCTCAATACACATTAAAAAATAACTTCTCGAGAGGTAGGGATAATAGTTTACACAGCCTCTGTGAAGAACCTTCTGCTCATTAGAGGTTAAGGGTTGCCTGGTGTGGTGGTACTACATCTAGAATTCCAGCACTCTGGAGGCCAAGGCAAGAGCCTCAGAAGTTTGATTCGAGGTTAAGATACAAAGCTGTCCTCCCTCCACAATAAAGCCCTGCAGAAAACAATCAGACACAAATTAAGAATTTCATACTATGTATGAGGACATCTGTACTGGTGTGTATATGCTGTGTCTTTCCAACTATGATTACTTACATGTTGGCAATTTTCACATAAGCCTCTGTCAAGATCAGTTTTAATTGATTGATTCTGTTAATTAATAATAAATAATATGAACATACATTGTTAATTTTAGCGATGCATGAAAAGTGTGGGTTATGAATTTTATTAAAGGCCTAGATGATCTCTTGCATTCAGGGCAAAGATTGCAGATGTGTTTATTATGCTAATCAGAAGCAATTTTATTATATTGTAAAAAAAATAGGTAAAGGTAAAAGGAGAGTGTGCTTTATTAAAATGTAATCCTGAGGATGTGAGAGATGAAGAGCCAGGGTATAATGAAGGGGAGAGTGGGCTGGCACAGTTACCTGTGCAATCACATTTAGTATTTTCTAGTTAGTGAGAACTTACAAAGCCTTGAGCTGATGTTGGTATCTATTGTTTTAAAAAGGCAGTTGCCTACACGTTGCCTGGCTTCCCCCACATTTTGCTGTGTTAAGGAAGGTTCTCAGACAAGCATCACTTATACTAATCAGTGACAGATAATACAACAGATGGGTATGTGGCTGAGCTGGAGTTCTGGGATGTTGTCCTGTGCCAGTCACTGGCTGTGGTCATTTCTGAGCTTTCGTTTTCTCATTCAAACTCAAGTAAAGCCTCTTTATGTGCTTGGGGAGATGACTGTGAAGATTAGCACCACCACTCTCTGCATGACCTATTTATTTCTTTTCTGGGGTTTGAGAAAGGGGCATGCTTTGATTTGTTGAGATAAAGTCTCTCTATGGGTAAGTTCAGTGTGGCCCTAAACACCTTAGTCTTGTGCCTTTGCCTCCTACGCCAGTTTTCTTCAGGACAAAGAACATGTCCCCATGTTCCAGTAGTCAGCCCTATACCCATGTGCATTCAAGCAACACTAGTTTAACTCAATAGGTTTTATAAATGATAACAATAATAGTAATGCTAACAGAGGAATAATAATGAGCACATCCTATTAATGTAATGTATTGGATATTCAAATGTCTTTGTAAACTGACTATTCCTGAAATTCTTTTTGGTATCAAGTTCCAAAATCCTGGTTATACCTGACAGCATTGGTCAGGTCCGTAAATGCCTGGGGGAAACTCTTCAGGTCCCAGGAGTGACAGCAGAGGAAGGCTGTGTTCCCAAATGCTGGCACAAATAGCTATGGATGATACGAGCTAGAATGGAAGTGCTGTCTATCGAGTTCACATGCATTTTTTTCCATTAAGAGGGTGTGTCCACAGACAGACCGGCTACAGGAACCATTCAGACCTGCCTGGTGCTAGGTTTCAGGGCTTACCATCCTGTGTGGGGCCAGGATTCCATGGAACTGGGAGGAGCAGGCTTGCAGCAAGAGTGGGGGTTGAGGCATGTCCAAAGCCCAGAAATCATGTCATGAGATGGGTAGGACTAGGATTGTTCCCCTCCTGACTCAGGCCCGCATGCCCCAGTGCTCACAGTCCTGTGCCCACCATCTTTGCCTCTCCAGAAGAGGTTACATAGCTGATAGTCAGGTTAAACTGCCTCTCCCCTTTTAAGGTCATGTCCAGCAGCACCTGGGAATTTCTCATGCAAATGAGGCATCCCGAGCACCCTGGGCCCCTGACCACTGCTGTCCACTCAATTTGTAGGGACTCTTCCAAAGGTTTAAGCAGCTTTGCTCCCCCAGCCCCCGTTATGCCAAACCAGTTCCCTGAACCTGTTTCTCTCTCTCCTCTTTGTCTCTGTCTCTGTCTCTGTCTCTCTCTCTCTCTCTCTCTCTGTTGTTTGCTGTTTGCCCCTGTACTCATTGTCCATCAAGATTCTGCCTGCACCTACCTGTCCCCTGTCCCCTTGTTAAGCTTTTCTCCTTCCAGTCCAGCATGGTGTGCAATGGGCCTGGCTATCCCATGGGGGAGAAGAGGACACAGGCTGGCAATCATGTCCTTGCCCAGCAAATGTCGTCTTGCACCATGTGGTGTTGCCTGAAGTAGTCAACAGTAGTGTCAGTGATGGCCGTTCCTTGGCCCCTCAGCTGATCTAAGCTAGTTTTTCTCATGGAAAAGGAGCTGCACGGTCTCTCAAGGTACACCCCAGACCATGCAGACTTGCTAGCTGTTTGTGGCCTGCTGAAGTCAGAGTCCATTCTCCTGGGACTCAGGTCTCTGTCTGGCTCCTGTTCTCTGGTCCCATCTGAGGCCTGGCAGTAGCAGTGATGCCTGAGGTTGCGGGGGAAGGGTGGTGGGAATGCCTTTGGCCACTGAAGCTGAAGAAAGCTTGGTGCCATCTGAGTCTCACCGTCACAGGAGCCTGCAGTGTTTCTGGGAAGGGGCAGGACTACTGTGTCCTGCTTCAAGGCCGAGAATGATGTATGCCAGGTTTGTGCTCTGTCCTGTCTGTATGTAGGCCTTGGCCCCATGTCCTACACATCCCGAAGCTCCGTTGCTGAGCTCAGACTCCCACACAGGTTCTCCGGTTTGTACTGGGTATTCCGTCTTCAGCAGGGCTTGGTGCTGAGCTCTAAGCTAATTTTCTTGTCTTTCTCACCTGAGAGCCGAGTCTAACTTTCTTCTTTGCAGCCAGAGGTTGGGTGAGGGGTGGGGGAGATCATCAGCTGTCTGATCTCTATCATACTCCGGAGGCCTGGTCCTAAGGCGTTGGCTTGGTTGGAGGTTATAAGGCTTTTTTTAGCATTGGCTATGGCTATGGCTATGCTACTTCTCAAGATGAAGATGCGGTTTTAATCCTCTCCCTGCTGAGAGCAGGAGGAGTCTTCACATTGGACTCCTGGAAGTTGAGGGTGCCAAGCAAGCAAACAAATCTTTCATCCTTGATGCATATTTTCATTGCTGTTACACGGAAACCAAGCTTTCTGGATCCTTACATAACTTCTTCATCTTTCGCAAAGCTAATTTAACTACCACTACCCGTGGGGAAAGACTTCTTGGGCCATACTTAGCCATCTTGCTCTCCTCTCTATCCCTAGAACGTGCCTAAAGAACAAAGTTAATTTTTTTTTTTCTGAGAGTTTTATTTCGTCTTTCTCTCCAAATGTAATCAGATTTAAATTACATACAGATGGCTGGAGAAATGTTATGCATTTAGTTCTCTCCTTAAGTGCTTAAAATAAATATTGTGATAATTGAGAGAAATGGCTTAACTGATCATATGCAGGTGATCTTACTGCAATGTCAATAAAATAAGATTACTAAAGGCCACCGGCTGGTGCTTAGAAATAAAGTGTAAAATCTTGCAAAAATAACCCAGCAGGGCAGAAATATTCATTATACTGTTTTATTCAATAGGTCTCTTAACCAGAGAAAGAATGATCACACTTAGCATTAATGTCACTGCTGGAATAGGGAACACATATGCACAAGGGAGCAAATCCAAGCCTAATTGGCTAAAATCAAATGGCTTTCAGACAACTGATCCCCACTGGTTGTTAGGAAGTACTTACAGCTCCTCCCAGATACACGGAGCATCCCAGGCATTCTGTGTGTTGTGCATTAGTAATCTTACAATATGAAGAATTAACTCTTGTCATGTAACAAGTGCAAATTCTTCACTAGATGTTTGTACAGGAGAAAACCCACACAAAACCATACAGAACTATGGTATCTGAGAGCGGTGAAGCCTTCCCCAAAGACTTAGGGTTCCAGGAGCTCAAGGATCATCAGAGATGCAGCGAGATAAAGGGGCTTCCAAATTCTTGTCTCTTAATTCGAAGAGTGAGATTCTCAAAACACAGAGAGTCTTGGAGAGAAGTTATTACTGATTTATAGGTGGAAGTTTAGGAGAAAAGGGGAGGGAGATAAAGGGGGACATGGGGTGTCTTAGGGTTTTTATTGCTAGAATGACCATGACAAAAAAAAATTCAAGTTGTGGGGAGGAAAGGGTTTATGTAGCTTACATTTCCACATTGTAGTCCATCATTGGATGAAGCCAGGACAAAAACTCAAACTGGGCAGGAACCTGGAGGCAGGAGCTGATGGAAAGACCATGGAGGATGCTGCTTACTGGCTTGCTCAGCATGCTTTTTTATATGACCCAGGAACACTAGCTCAGGGGCGGGGCAGCCACAATAGGCTGGGCCTTTTCACATAAATCACTAATCAAGAAAATGCCCCACAGACTTGCTTATAGCCTATTTTTTGTTTTTGTTTTTGTTTTTTTTTTGTATTTTCTTTATTTACATTTCAAATGTTATCCCCTTTCCTAGTTTCCTCTCTGAAAATCCCCTATCTCCCCCCTCCCCCTACTCCCCAACCCATCCACTCCTGCTTCCTGACCTTGGCATTCCCCTATACTGGGGCATAGAACCTTCACAAGACCAAGGGCCTCTCCTCCCATTGATGGCTGACTAGGTCATCCTCTGTTACTTATGCAGCTAGAGACACTAGTCCCAGCATGTGTTTTCTTTGATTAGTGGTTTAGTCTCAGGGAGCACTTGGGATACTGGTTAGTTCATATTGTTGGTCCTCCTGTGGGGCTGCAAACCCCTTCAGCTCCTTGGGTACTTTCTCTAGCTCCTTCATTGGGGACCCTGTGTTCTGTAGCCTGGTCTTCTGGAGGAATTTTCTCAACTGAAGCTCCCTGCTTTCAGTTGACTCTAGCTTGTGTGATGATGTTGACATAAAACTAGCTAGGACATGGGGGAGGGGGAGACACACACACACACACACACACACACACACACA
>NC_034592.1:65923546-65936755 GCF_900095145.1 Mus pahari | reverse complement strand
GAGAGAGAGAGAGAGAGAGAGAGAGAGAGAGACAGAGACAGAGACAGAGACAGAGACAGAGACAGACAGAGACAGACAGAGACAGAGAGAGACGGAAAGACAGAGACAATCAGTTGTGTAAAACAAACAGGAGGGATTCCAGGAAATAGTGTATCATTAGTAGGTTGTTCTGGGGGCTTTAAATGACGTATGGAAGAAATCCAGGTGGGCTAGGGAGGAGGCTGAGCTAAGAATACAGTTGGCCTAACTAGGTGTTCAGAAACCTCCATTCAGTTTCTGTCTCAAAGTCAGGGGCAGCCTTTAGGAGGCAATAAAGAACCAGGAACCAGAGCTCTCTTCTGACTTTGCTTTAAAGTTCCTGCTGTACTGAAAAGTCTTTACCTCCTGTTGTGATCAATATGATGTGTGTGTGTGTTTGTGTGTGTGTGGTCTGTGTGTGTCTGTGTGTGTCTGTGTGTGTTTGTATATGTGCACCTTTATCATAGAAATTAATTCAGTTTTATATTTAGTCAACACAGGTGTGTCCACACTGTACACACTCCTGGATGATTTGAAATGTCATGTTATTATGCACAGAATTTCCCACGAATAGTACTTTTGTACATAAAGTTAGAAGGCCAAAGAGTATCCACTTCTGTATTTGTTAGGCACTGGCAGAGTCTCTCAGGAGACAGCTATATCAGGTTCCTGTCAGCAAAATCTTATTGGCATCCACAATAATTGTCTGGGTTTGGTGGTTATTTATGGGATGGATCCCCAGGTGGGCAGTCTCTGGATGATCATTTCCTCAGTCTCTGCTCCACACGTTGTCTCTGTAACTTCTTCCATGAGTATTTTGTTCCCCCTTCTAAGAAGGATCGAAGTATCCACACTTTGGCCTTCCTTCTTCTTGAGTTTAATGTGGTTTGTGATGCTCACAGTCATCCATTGGACTGAGCCTAGGGTCCCAAATGAAGGAGCTAGAGAAAGGACCCAAGGAGTTGAAGGGGTTTGCAGCCCCATAGGAGGAATAACAATATCAACTAACCAGTACCCCCCAGAGATCTTAGGGACTAAACCACCAACCAAAGAGTATATATGGTGGGACTCGTAGCTCTCTAGCTGCATATGTAGCAGAGAATGGCCTAGTCGGTCATCAATGGGAGGAGAGGCCCTTGGTCTTGTGAAGGCTCTATGCCCCAGTATAGGGGAATGCCAGGGTCAGGAAGTGGGAATGGGTGGGTTGGGGAGCAGGGGAAGTGGGGAGGGGATAGGCAGTTTTTGGAGGGGAAATCAGGAAAGGGGATAACATTTGAAATGTAAATAAAGAAAATATCTATTAAAAAAAAAAAAAAAGAAAGCCAAAGAGTGTTTTGTGTTTCATTTAGAATTTTGTACAGTAAAAGAGGATTTTGGTACTGAGGTTGTCAGCTTAAAAAGACAAAAAGCACATTTGGATCATGGAGTCCACTGGCTTCCATAGCTTCGGCCTGCAAATAAACACTCTGCCATGAGTGTATGGTGGAGCAAAACTGAGATCACAAGCCAGGCAGCCACATAGAGAGATGAAGCTGTGCTTCAGTTCCTTCACAAGTCCCTCAGGGAGCTTATGGCCACCTGAAAGGTCACGCATCTGAAAATTCCACAGCTTCCCAGTCCGGCCTCCCCGGGGACCACATCTTCAGCAATGAGTTAACAAGGTTTCTTCAAGTCCCGCCTCAGTGGGAAGAATTTGAATGAGTGACTCTGCTCTTGGGCACAAAGCCTTGTTATATGGAGTGGGTGATGGGCTTAGTGACTAAGTCCTTCAGCTCTAACTTTGCAAGTTCTGCCTTGGTGGGTGTGCAACTCACTTGCAAGCATGACACTCATCCTCTACGACACTCATCCTCTGGCTGGTCCGGCTTCAGTAAAAGATGAGGTGGGAAATACCTTATTGTCACAATATCTTATACTAAAATATAATTCCTTGGTTAACTCAGCAGAAAAAAAAAATGATTTGGGGTTGGGGCTCAGTGTATCTAAGGCCTTGTGCACAGGCATTTAGACCCGAGTTCCAATCCTCAGCACTCGGGTTAGGCAGGCACAATTTCACAAGCACATAACTCCAGAACAAGGTACAGAAAGAGGTAGATCCCTGGGCTTGGTGGCCAGTTAGACTAGGGGAAATACCAAGCTACAGATGCAGTGAAAGATCGTTCATCACAAATAAAATGGAAAAATCATTGAGGAACCTAACCCAGGTCAGCCTCTGGACTCCACATAAATCCATATAACTAAGGACATAGACGACAACAGAGATACACATGCAGAGACAAATACACAGACACACACAAACAGGTACACACCCACACGCACACGCTGAAACAGACACAAATGTGCAAGCAAGCACAAGTGCACACACACACACACACACACACACACACTCACCCCTTGAGATCAGCTTTTGTTGTTGGTTAACAATGACTAAAGCCTTGGGTTGTCAGAAGTTAAACTATAATATTGTGGTTAAATATCAAGGACATATTCAAAAGAAAGCAAAAAGGTAAAACTGTAGTCTCTGCTGTGTAACCAACTTTCCAGCAGAGGCTTTGCTTTGCAGTGGGTGCCAAATGATGCAAGAAGAGAAAGGGCAGAGACACGTGGAGGAAAGCAGCAGAAAGCACAGTCTTCAGAATGTCCAGGCCAGGGAGGGGTCAGAAGACGGCAGATGCTCCGCAGGCTTTCGACTAGCAGCCTCATGGGCCAGAGCTGACAGCTGAAGCTCAGTTCTCGTCTTCCAGCCTTGATCTTCTGCATCCTGATGCCAGCAAAAGTGTAAGCAACCACAGTGTGGCCTGTTCACTGTGCAAGTGCAAGCCCATGATGACAGTCAACCTTCAGCTGTGGCTTAAAAGAGCAATAGAAATTTTATTGTTTGCTTATGCCTTATAACCAAGGTAGGGAGTATATAATGAATAACACATGTCAGAATTTTTTTTTTTAACAGAATTGCATTGGCAAAAAAAATGGCAAATATGCTATGTAAATAATTAAGCGAGGTGCTTATGATTATTGAATAATTAATTATTTTTATTCTCTGATAGATCAGTTAATGAGAGTATTTTGTCAATAGTATTTGTGAATTACACTTATACTCCCTACCTTAATTATAAGGCATTACCAAACAATAAAAATTCAGAGCTGAAGGTCAACTCTCATCATGAACTTGCATTTGCACAGTCATGTTACCATATATATGCTAATATGTTATTGTGTACTGATGTGAATTTACCCTTGGAGAGTACACATTTCTACAGTGTGGTGACTTGAATATGATTGAATTGAGGACCTTCACTAACTTCAGTGGGAATGTCAGCACACGAGTTAAAGCTATGTGTTGATTAGATTTGTTAGAAACAAAGGACTCGAGTATGTTGAGTTAGGCAATTTTGACATTCAACATTTTTCAGAAAGTGGCATACATTCGGGTAGGCACCCCCTTTTCTGTTTATAATTTAGAGACATACTTTTTGCAAATTTGAAAACATTTTTGAACTCTGTATAGTTTTATACATCATGACAAGCTTGTAGCTAGCAGTGGATAACATCAATGTGGCATCTGCATAATGGAAGCCTCATGATTTCCAAAGCAAGGCTCCTTGGAAACGAGAGAAACAAAGCAATAGCACGAATGCATGAGATGGATTCGCCCTGAACTAGTTTTTGATTTAATTAAATTACAAGGATTTTCATTTCCCTGGTAATGTATATTTTATTTAAAAAAAACATTTTTTTTTTTTTGAGAACTAGCTTGATGTCATTGGCATATTGTTTTCTGCCATAGGCCAATAAATTCCTTCTCATTGGCAAATAATGTATTTCGGCTCTTGGGCGAGGAAGAAAGGCCATGAACTGAGAGGTAGAGCTCAGCCGGTCCTGGATTCCAATCACTCCCAAAATTTTATAGCTTATTTCTTCTTCAATTTTGTACTTCATGCCTTATTTCTTTGTTGTTGTTGTTGTCCTTTCCCCCCTAATCCCCTGTTCTCTCTGGTTAGTAAATTTTTTGTGGATATCATTGTTTTTGGAAATATACTACATGTTTTGGATGTTTTTATTTCTCTTGGAGGTATTTGGCAATATGTGTCACTAAAGATAATTCTATGGACAGGAAGCATACGGGAAACTTGGGATCCGGACTTTACCCTTAGGGTGTGCTAGGTCCCGTGCTCAGTACTTATAGACTGATATTTTCATCTCTAATCTTGAGATTAATATATGAGGTGAAGGTCATCTTCTCTAACATGCTTTCTGTGTTAGTAGTTGGGCTTATAAGAATTCTACACGGATTATCTCAGTTGGTATAATTTAGTGTAATATCAGCTGAAGTCGAGTCACATTTAAAAAACAAATAATGCACACGGTATAGCAAATAATGCATAAATTACTGTGGATATTTTTTTTTATTTGTAACTATTTGGTCAACACTATTCTCAATCTCCTTTTCAAACATGCAAAGCAAGGAGCAGAACTATTAAGGAAATACTCTAGTATGAAATAGCTAGAGCCAATGTTAAAACCCAAGGCGCCTCCTTCCTACTTGTATGTATATTTGGGCTTCATGACTTTTCAGCAACAAAACCATAAACTAATCTGTCCACTGTTGAAGGCCTCTCAGAGACCATGACAAACAAACCCTTATGAAATAATATCCAGACAAGCACATCTTCCCTTGTTACGTTGCTATGATCTTGGCATTACTGGTCCTCCAACACCTTAGTAGTTCCTCCTCCAGTGAGGAATTAGGTGACACTTCTAAGGGGCTGCACTGCCTTCCTATTCACTCTTTCTGCTGTTCTTCATATAGACTTGTTTCCATTGAGGTGTCTTGGTTTTTTTTTTTTTTTTTAATCCTTAAACTTTTTTTTATTATATATTTTCTTCATTTATATTTCAAATGCTATTCTCAAAGCCCCCTATACTCCCCCCGCCCTGCTCCCCAACCGACCCACTCCCACTTCCTGGCCCTGGCTTTGTTTTTTTGTTTTGTTTTGTTTTGTTTGTTTTTCATTTTTGTTTGTTTGGTTGGTTGTTTTTTTGTTTGTTTTTGTTTTTGTCACAGCTGAGTTGATTATTTTTTTAATTTGTTTTCTGTTTTGGGCATATTTGCTTGGCTCAGCCTACATAGTTGGCAAATATATATTTTAGGATATGCTGTTGTACTGTGTTTCATCCATACACTTATTTCAAGATTTGATGATACTATTGTCCTAAGAGAATTGAACAGGATTCTCTCTCTTCCTCCTCCCTCTCCTCCTCCTCTCTCTGAGTGTGTATTGTATATACCTGTAGTATAATTCTGCAAACTTCTTTTTTAAAAAGATTTATTTTATTATTTATTTTATGCATGTAGATGTACAGATAGTTGTGAGCCTTCATGTCATTGTTGAGAATTGAAATTTTTAGGCCCTTTGCTCGCTCTGGTCAATCCCCCTCACTCCAGTTAACTTCGCTCGCTCAGTTCTTGCTTGCTCCAGTCCAAAGATTTATTTATTATTCTACATAAGTACACTGTAGCTGACTTCAGACACACCAGAAGAGGGCATCAGATCTCATTACTGGTGGTTGTGAGCCACCATGTGGTTGCTGGGATTTGAACTCAGGACCTTCAGAAGAGCAGTCAGTGTGCTCTTACCCGCTGAGCCATCTCACCAGTCCCAAACTTCTAATAGTTACTATTTTATACTTTCTGCTTGTATCTGAAAGCCTAGTGAGGAATTAGCTGAATTACTGGAGCAGAAGGGGACTTGGCTTTGCATGGCTACTTCGCCAGTTTTCTTGGATGACAACGCAGAGACAGAACAAAGTGATCTTTACAGTACCTTATTCAACTACACTATAATTAATGTCTGTACCCGTCAGGAAGGAGAGTCAGAGTAGGTTAGGACTGTTCTGTAGGCACATAAACTTTAAATTGAAAAAAAAAAATTAGTTTTCAGCCATCAAATCATACCAAACTAAATCAACATAGAACAGTGTTGAAAAGAACTGAGCGAAGCTTGCCGGAGGGTGCAAATTGGCTGCCACACACAGTCGTTAGCAGTGGGCGATGGATTCTGAGTGTGATGTGGAAAGAACAGACTGCTGGTTTGGAATACCTCTGGAGTGTTTCCTTTCAGCTCTAAATACCTGAGATTCTTCACAGTTTTCACAGCAGAGTGCCGGACCTATAATTTCTGCAGGGTTCTAAGAAGAGGCAAAAGCCTCATAATCATGCAGTTTCTGGATATCTGCAGTGAAACTGGGACAAAGGAAATTGTAAGCCAAAGCAAATAATTTGAAAGTACCTTTAACTGGCTTTCTATTAAAACGTACGAGATTAATAATCTAAGCATGAAGACTAAACAAATGAAATTTTATGTGTTTGCTTATTTGAATATATTTACTAATATGGTTGAAATTATCTCAACTAGGAAGAAAGGAAGGGAGAGAGCGAAAGTATCAGCAGCATGTCTAGGATGGATGGGAGGATGCTAAAATCTTGAGAGCACCAAGGATGCGCATAATCAGAAGTTCACCGGGATCCTAATGCAGAGTCAGGTCATTGAGAAGGAGCTGTGTTCACTACATGGCCACTGCTGGGGAACCTGCAGTGATGTCTTGACTGTGGTACATACATTGTGGCTAAGTTAACAAACCAAAGTTCAAAACAAAACAATGAACATCCACCTTGTGCTGGCGCGCCGTGTAGGAAAAAGAGGCACCTGTCTCCTGTTGACTTTCGTTCGTTCGTTTGTTTGTTTCCGAGACAGGGTTTCTCTGTGTAGCCCTGGCTGTCCTAGAACTCACTCTGTAGACCAAGCTGGCCTCGAACTCAGAAGTCCGCCTGCCTCTGCCTCCAAAGTGCTGGGATTAAAGGCATGTGCCACCATGCCCAGCTCTCTTGTTGACTTTCTTCAGCATATTTTATGAATGGAACTGAGATGCGCAAAGGTCATGAGGAACAGGGTGACATTTGATATTCATCCACTCATTCATCAGCCATTCATCTATTGCTGTTCTCTATCTTCTGGAAAATGATCTATGATATCTGCGATTTCAGTTTCAAATGATGAGTTTATTAAATCCATAGAAAGCAGAAGCAGAGAGAGAGAGACAGAGAGAGAGAGAGATAGAGACAGAGAGAGAGAGAGACAGAGAGAGAGAGACAGAGAGAGAGACAGACAGAGAGAGAGAGAGAGAGAGAGAGAGAGAGAGACAGAGAGACAGAGAGACAGAGAGACAGAGATAGAGAGGAAAAAATTAGCAAACAGCAAAGCATCATTAAAACAGGAGTTTGCAACTTCCAACTGAGAGGAGAAACCTGATTGAGAGAGCAAGGAAAGGCAATGGCATCAAACTAGGCCTTACAAATATCTTGGCAGGAGGGTGAAGCAGTCAGATGCTCCAGCATGAGCTCCCCCTGGCTGAAGTTCCACCTTCTCTCTTCTACCACAGGCGTTTTTTGTGCTGTGAGAAAAAACAACACTAAGGACTCTTAGAAGCAGTTTGCCTTCTAGGTGTTCTCAAGGATACACTGTTTTTACTCCCAGGCTGTTCTGTGATTTTTCTCTCCCTCTGTCACAGTCAGAAAGTTGAAGGGAACAGCTTAGTTCAGCAAAAGGATTGTTTTGGAAAATTCTTTGAGGTAAACAAGCTTGGGTCTGAAATAGGGAAGCTACCACACTTCCAGAGCGAAGTGGAAGTTTCTGGTTGTGTCATGTGATGCTGACTTGTTTGTGTGAGGCAGCCATATGTGATGTTTTCCTGAGGCAAGACCCATGAGAGGACACATGATGTTCGGTGAGAGTATAAATAGGACTTAGTGACAGTGATAGGATGCTTCATTGGTCTGGCTAATCTTCATTTCCTTGGGAGAGACTTAGCAGAGAACTCCTGACATCCCCGTTGGTTTTGATCACTTCTGACTGGTGCTGCTTAGGTGGAAGCCTGGCTGCTTCTGCTGAATTGTGCCACCACTGCTGATTCATGGCATCCTGACACTAATGAAGTAGACTGCTGGTATCCTGACAATGGAGAGTGAAATGGCTCCCACAGAGCTACACCTAAACAGGTCCACATCCCCTTGTCCTATTTACCATCTTCTCTCCCCTGCTTTTGCCCAGTGGACTAGAAGGGGAGTTGAAGAGTTTGAAAACCTTTATTAAAGTAGGTTTTGAAAAGTCTAAGGCTATATACCAGGACCAGCTTCTCAGTACAATGCATGGTATCCAAGTCTAGTGGGAAATTATGCCATCCATGGGCCTAAGAAACTACAATCTATAGTAGAAAGTGAGTCATGCCATAAGGAAGACTAAATATACTTGGTAGTTTTTCAAAGGGAGATAGGAGTGAACCCTGGAGAAAATGAAATTGGAAAGATTGCCTGTGAGCAGAGTTTGAAGGTTAGGAGTCAGAGACTGCATCCTTTGTCTTCAGGACCGCACCATCATATTCACTGAGACACACATTAAGTCTTGGTCTCCAAAGTGTTTCCTCAATAATTATGACTTGTTTTTGCATCCTTCCCTCAGCTAAAAGGGCTTCTTATACACTGAACCAGTGGGAACAAGAGCTGATGGCCAGAGTTTCTCGAGAGTCAGAAGTAGGAAGTTAAGTGTAGGATTGATGTCTGAAGAAAAAAATTCTGATTTATTCTGCTAGCCTTAAAATATATGGCCACAATGAAAGACCCACAATGTGAGGACTCCCCCACATTCTGACTCAGGAGAGGCGACACCCCAAATCACAGTCTTGATGCAAACAGCAAGAGGTTTATTCAGGAAAGACCAGTGCACTGGGGATGACTCGTATCCCACTCAGGGGTAGAGAAGTTGACCCCGAGTCCAAGGGGTAAGGGGTTTATAAAGGCAAAACCGCAAAGACCTAGCATTGGGCTATAGCATTTGGCCAGCTAGCAAGTTTGCATAACAGGTTTAAGGAAAGGTTAGAGTATTCTGTAGAAACATTTCCCAAAACAATGGGGCAAGTTAAACTTCTACTTTGTGGTCCTGGAACAATGGGGTGAGTTAAACTTCTACTTGGTGGTTAGTACATAGTGAGGTCTATTTTGGACACAGTCTAGGGGCTTAAATAATTTTTCACTCTCTCTCAGGATCTTTCAACACCTCCTATTCTACCACTTGGAAACACTACTCATAAATGACATGAGAAATTATCACATCAAAATTAAGTGTAAGAACAGTGAAGAACACTAAAAATTACTCTGGAAAACAACATGCAATAAAATATGAACAAGGGGTGTGTGTGTGTGTGTGTGTTTGAGTGTATGTGTCTGTGTATTTGTTTCTGTAAAAGAAAGCTTCTCATAGCAAACATTCCCCTAAAGGTCGTCCTGCTGAGCCCAACTGCAATTTAAATACAATTCTGGATTTTACGTATAGGCTAAGGTAGAAATTCATTGTATGTAGATGTATGTATTAAGCATTTATCTAAATGATCTAGTATCTATGTGTCTATATATGTATGTTTTATCTATCTACATCATCTATCATATATCTTATCTATCTATATCTATCTACTATCTATCTATCTATCTATCTATCTATCTATCTATCATCATCATCCTCATTTATTATTATTATAATTATTATCTAATCTATCAATCTATTCATCCATCATCTATCATTTGAAAAGCAGAGATGTTCTATCAAATAGTCATGGTTATTTCCCCATCTCTACAGATGAAGGAACTAAAACATAATTATTCTGAATAACTTCCTGAGTATCACTCATATTATTTGAAGAGTATCTGAGACTCAAATCCAAAGCAGGCCAATCCAGAAAGCCATGTTTTGTGTTCTACACTGGAGAATACTGCTGAACCATTTGAGGGCACTTAACCATTTAAACTGTTCGTTACACTTGTGTCATATATGCTTGTTAATTAACGTAACAATAGACTTAGCTTCTGTATTAACACTTTTTCTCCTTCTATTTCCATATACAAAGCAAACGTTTAATCTAGACAATTACTCTTTGCTTGGAGGTATCGGTTGTTAAATCTGATGCTGAATTTATTCTCCTTTTGTTTCTTTTGTTGTGACAAAATCATGACCAAAAGCAACTTATGGAAGGAGAGGATTTGTTTGGCTTACACTTTCAAGTAACAGTCCATTATTGAAGGAAGTCAGGTCAGGAACTCAAGGCAGGAACCTGAAGACAACTGCCTGCTATTCCATATAGCATTAATTCTAAGGAACTCACAGCTGAGGAAGTATAGCAGCTACAGTGCAGCAATCCCTTTGATTCGCCACTCGCAATCAGAATAATTAGCTTAGCTTTCTTACACAGTTCAGGACCACTTACCTAGGAAATGGTACTGAACAATGGACTGTGCCCTCCTACCTCAACAATCAAGACCCCACTCCCCCCTAAACACACACACACACACACACACACACACACACACACACACACACACACACATCATAGGCATGCCCACAGGCCAATTGAATCGAGGCAGTCACTCAACAAAACCTCACTTCTCAGGTGTCTCTAGGCAGTGTCAGGTTAACAGTTAAAACCAACAAGGAGATTTTCTCTCCAGTCACTGTCTAAGGCAGGGCCAGTCAGGAGTGCACAGGCCATAGAAGCAGCAGAACAGCTGGGGCAGTATCTATCCTTCCAGCCTACATCTGCACCCAGGAGGTGCAGCCCTCTGTGCATTGGTCTTGCCATTAGAGAGCTGGTCTCCCAGGAGTGCTGACTCAGGCTTACAGACTCATAGGAGGAATAAGCTCCAGCCAGAGACAGCAAGAACATCTAACAGCAGAGATTACCAGATGGCAAAATCTTACCAACAGAAACCAAGACTACTTGGCATCATCAGAACACAGTACTCCCACCACAGCAAGTCCTGGATACCCCAACACATGGAAAACCAAGATTCATAATTAAAATCATATCTCGTGATGTTGGTAGAGGTTTTTAAGAAGGACATAAATGACTCCCTTAAAGAAATACAGGAGAACACAGGTAAACAGGTAGAAGCCCTTAAAGAGGAAACACAAAAATTTCTTAATGAATTCTAGGAAAACAGCCAAGCAGGTGAAGGAATTGAACAAAACCATCCAGGATCTAAAAATGGAATAAAGAAATCACAAAGGGAGACAACTTTGGAGATAGAAAACCTAGGAAAGAAATCAGGAGCCATAGATGCAAGAATCACCAACAGAACACAAGAGATGCAAGAGAGAATCTCAGGTACAGAAGACTCAAAGAAAATGCAAAATACAAAAAGATCCTAACCCAAAACATCCAGGAAATTCAGGAAATAATGACAAAACCAAACCTAAGGATAATAGGCATAGATGAGAATGAAGATTTTTCAACTTAAAGGGCCAGCAAATATCTTCAACAAAATTGTAGAAGAAAACTTCCCATACCTAAAGAAAGAGATGCCCATGAACATACGAGAAGCCTACAGAACACCAAATAGTTTGGACCAGAAAAGAAATTCCTCCTGTCACATAATAATCAAAACACCAAATGTACAAAAAAAAAAAAAAGAAAGAAAGAAAGAAACAAAGAAAGAAAGAAAGAAAGAAAGAAAGAAAGAAAGAAAGAAAGAATATTAAAAGCAGTAAGGAAAAATGGTCAAGTAACATATAAAGTAGACCTATCAGAATTATACCAGACTTCTCACCAGAGACTATGAAAGCTATAAGATCCTGGACAGATGTCATACAGACCCTAAGAGAACACAAATGCCAGCCCAGGCTACTATACCCAACAAAACTCTCAATTACCATAGATGGAGAAACCAAAGTATTCCATGACAAAACCAAATTTATACAATATCTTTCCACAAATACAGCCCTTCAAAGGATAATAAATGGAAAACTCCAACACATGGAGGGAAACTATGCTTTAGAAAAAGCAATAAAGTAAACTTTCAACAAACCTAAAGAAGATAGCCACATGAACAGAATTCAAACTCTAACAAGAAAAATAACAGGAATCAGCAATCACTGGTCCTTAATACTTCTTAATATCAAAGACTCAATTCCCCAGTGAAAAGAAATAGACTGGCTACATAAACAGGACTCAACAATTTGCTGCATTCAGGAAACCCACCTCAGTGACAAAGACAGACACTACTTCAGGGTAAAAGGCTGGAAAACAAACTTTTAAGTAAATAGTCCCAAGAAACAAGCTGAAGTAGCCATTCTAATATTGATTAAAATCAACTTTCAACCTAAAGTTATCAAAAAAGACAAAGAGGGACACTTCATACCAGTCAAAGGTAAAATCTACCAAGATGAACTCTCAATTCTGAACATCTATGCTCCAAATGCAAGGGAATCCATATTCATAAAAGAAACTTTACTAAAGCTCAAAGCACGTATTGCACTTCACACGATCATAGTGGGAGATTTCAACACCCCACTTGGACAGGTCATGAAAACAGAAACTAAACAAAGACACAGTGAAACTAACAGAAGTTATGAAACAAATGGATTTAACAGATATCTACAGAACATTTTATTCTAAAACAAAGGACGTACCTTCTTCTCAGCACCTCATGGTACCTTCTTCAAAACTGACCATATAATCAGTTACAAAAACAGGCCTCAACAGATTTAAAAAAATGTTGAAATAATATCATGGATTCTGTCAGCTCACCATGAACTAAGGCTGATCTTCAATAACAACATAAATAATAGAAAGCCCATATACACTTGAAAGGTGAACAACACTCTACTCAATGAAAACTTGATCAAATAAGAAATAAAAAAGGAAATTAAAGACTTTTAAGAGTTTACTGAAAAAGTAGCCTAAACATATCCAAACTTATGGGACACAATGAAAGCATTCCTAAACTCATAGCTCTGAGTGCCTCCAAAAAGAAATTGGAGAGAGTATACACTAGCAGCTTGACAGGACACCTGAAAGCTCTAGAACAAAAAGAAGCAAGAGGAATAGCCAGCAGGAAATAATCAAACTCTGGGCTGAAATCAACCAAGTGTAAACAAAAAGAACTCTACAAAGAATCAACCAAACCAGGAGCTGGTTCTTTGAGAAAAATCAACAAAATACATAAGCCCTTAGCCAGCCTAATTAGAGGGCATTGGGACAGTATCCTAATTAGCAAAATCAGAAATGAAATGGGAGACATAACAACAGAATCTGAGGAAATCCAAAAAAATTCATCAGATCCTATTACAAAAGCCTATACTCAACAAA
>NC_034592.1:65913930-65922261 GCF_900095145.1 Mus pahari | reverse complement strand
ACTCACTTTGTAGACCAGGCTGGCCTCGAACTCAGAAATCCACCTGCCTCTGCCTCCCAAGTGCTGGGATTAAAGGCGTGCGCCACCACGCCCGGCAGATGGATATAAAATTAACTCAAACAAATCAGTGGCCTTCCTCTACACAAAGGATAAACAGGCTGAGAAAGAAATTAGTGAAACAACACCCTTCACAATAGTCACAAATAATATAAAATACTTTGGCGTGACTCTGAGTAAGCAAGTGAAATATCCATATAATAACTTCAAGTCTCTGAAGAAAGAANTNGAAGATCTCAGAAAATGGAAAGATTTCCCATGCTCATGGATTGGCAGGATTAATATAGTAAAAATGGCTGAAAAAAAAATCTTGCTGAAAGCAATCTACAGATTCAATGCAATCCCCATCAAAATTTCAACTCAATTCTTCCCCGAGTTAGAAAAGGCAATTTGCAAGTTCATCTGGAATAACAGCAAACCTAGGATAGCAAAAACTATTCTCAATGATAAAATTCTGGTGGAATCACTGACTTCAAGCTGTACTACAGAGCAATGTGATAAAAAATGCATGGTACTGGTAAAGTGACAGGTAGATCAATGGAATAGGATTGAAGACCCAGAAATGAATCCACACACCTATGGTCACTTGATCTTTGACAAGGGTGCAAAAACCATCCAGTGGAAAAAAGACAGCATTTTCAACAAATGGTGCTGGCACAACTGGCAGTTATCGTGTAGAAGAGTGCAAATTGATCTATTCTTATCTCCTTGTACAAAGCTCAAGTCTAAGTGGATCAAAGACCTCCACATAAAGCTAGAGACACTGAAATTTGTAGAGGAGAAAGTGGGGGAATCCTCGAAGATATGGGCACAGGGGAAAAATTCCTGAACAGAACAGCAATGGCTTGTGCTGTAAGATCAAGAATTGATAAATGGGACCTCATAAAATTGCAAATCTTATGTAAGTCAAAGGACACTGTCAATAAAACAAAAAGGCAACTAACAGATTGGGAGAAGATCTTTACCAATTCTAAATCTGACAAGGGCTAATATCCAATATATACAAAGAACTCAAGAAGTTAGACTCCAGAGAGCCAAATAACCCTATTAACAGAGCTAAACAAAGAATTCTCAACTGAGGAATACCGAATGGCTAAGAAACACTTGAAAAAATGTTCAACATCCTTAGTTGTCAGGGAAATGGGAATCAAAACAAACCTGAGATTCTACCTCACATCCGTCAGAATGGCTAAGATCAAAAATTCAGGTGACAGCAGATGCTGGAGAAGATGTGGAGAAAGAGGAACACTCCTTCATTGCTGGTGGGATTGCAAGCTTGTACAACCACTCTGGAAATCTGTTTGTCAGTTCCTCAGAAAATTGGACATAGAACTACTGGAGGACCCAGCAATGCCATTCTTAGGCATATAACCAGAAGATGTTCCAACATGCAATAAGGACACATGGTCCACTATGTTCATAACAGCTGTATTTATAATAGCCAGAAGCTGAAAAGGACATAGATGTCCTTCAACAGACTAATGGATACAGACAATTTGGTGCATTTACACAATGGAGTACTACTCAGCTATTAAAAACAATGAATTTGTGAAATTCTTAGGCAAGTGGATGGATCTGGAGGTAATCATCCTAAGTGAGTAACCCAGTCACAAAAGAACACACATGATATGTACTCACTGATAAGTGGATATTAGCCCAGAAGCTTGGAATACCCAAGATACACAACACATGAAACTCAAGAAGAAGGAAGACCAAAGTGTAGATACATTGATCCTTCTTAGAAGGGGGAACAAAATACCCATGGGAGGAGTTACAGAGGCAAGTTCAGAGCAGAGACTGAAAGAATGACCATCCAGAGACTGCCCCATCTGGGGATCCATTACATATAAAACCACCAAACCCAGACACTATTATGGATGCCAACAAGAGCTTGCTGATAGGAGCCTCATATAGCTGTCTCCTGAGAGGCTCTGCCAGTGCCTGACAAATACAGAAGTGGATGCTCACAGCCATTTATTGAACTGAGCACAGGGTCCCCAATGAAGGAGCTAGAGAAAGTACCCAAGGAGCTGAAGGGGTTTGTAGCCCCATAGGAGGGATAACAATATGAACTAACCAGTACCCCCAAAGGTCCCTGGAACTAAGCCACTAATCAAAGAAAACACATGGTGGGACTCATGTCTCCTGCTGCATATGTAGCAAAGGATGGCCTAGTTGGTCATCAATGGGAGGATTGGCCCTTGGTCCTTTGAAGCTTCTATGCCCCAGTATAGGGGAATGCCAGGGCCAGGAAGTGGGAGTGGGTGGGTTACTGAGCAGGGCGAAGCGGGAGGGGATAGAAGGTTTTCAGTGCAGAGATAACATTTGAAATGCAAATAAAGAAAATATCTAGTAATAAAAAAATAAAAATAAAAACCAACAAGGAAAGATTTCTCATTCAATTCCCATCTGTAGCAGTCACTCCTGACCAAAAGAGGTACCTAAAAAGTTTGATGGCAGCAAAATTTGTGTCTCTCTTTTGAACTGATTTTATATGGCCCTGTGGTATATGGAGCTTGAATTTTGTACTTCACTAGTATGATGTTCTAACTGGGCTGGCACTACATTTCCTAACCGCGTGTTCCATTTTTTTTTTTTTTTTTTTTGGTAAGCATTTAAAAGACTATAAAGGGATGGGCATGAAGCTACATATAGAGTTTGCCTAGTATGTAGGAGGCCCTTGGTTTGATCCTTACCATTTGAAGTAAACAATACTAGAAAGACTTGCAAAATACTACAAAATAGCCCTTGCTCATCCCGTTCTTAACTTATTCTAACCATTATATTTTAAAGATTAATGTGATAGTAAAAGTTGGGAAGACATAACCACACTGTCATCAACACAATTTAAATTAAAATGAATGAAAAAGTTTTGTACTTTAATCTTGCATATTAGCATTTTAGAGTTTGCTAAATTCTGAATATTCATGGCTCAGCTTGCTATCCATTTCTACCATAACTAAATGCCTAATGAGGTTTCAGTGAGATTCTCTTTTGATGCTGAGGGGCCCTTGAGCACAGTGAAAATGTCAAGTCATGAGAGAGGGCTAAAGAAAATACACACTAATCATTAAAAGGGCCAAATAGTTTTAAGCTTTAATAATGGAGGAAAATGCAGGATTGGGCAGGAAATATCTAAATTTATATTGTCTAGGCAGAATCTAATCCAAGTAATATTACTGAAGGCCATATAGTATATTAGCTTAATCCTGCTTATATGCTTGAATTATATTCTCATTCCCTATATAGATTTTCTTCTCTTGTATATTTTTCACACTGAAGCTAATTTGATTTTTATTGGTCTAAAGTGCTTTCCTTTAAATTCTTAGATCAACTTTAAAACAATATCAACTCTCTTTGTGAGAATCACCAGCATTTGTAGAACTTAAGAAGAATAAAAGGACAGAAGACTCCCAGAGTTCCATCTGACGTTTGGCTGTGGGTTTCTGCATTCGGGTCCATCAGCTGCTGCGTGGAGCCTCTCAGAGAACAGTCTGCAAGCATAGCAGAGTATCATTAGAAGTATCAGGGTTTGGTTCTTATACGGGGGATGAGTCTCAAACCGTGCCAACCCTTGGTTGCCCATTCCTCAGTCTCTGCTCCATTGTTGACCCTGAACATCTTTTGGCAAGATAAATTTTGGACTGAAAGTTTGGTGAGTGGGTCGGTGTTCTTACCCTCTCCAATGGGAGTCCTGCCTGGCTACAGGAGGCAGACACTTTAGGTTCCATATTGCTCAGAGCTAGGTATCTTAGCTAGAGTGACCCTCATATACTCCCTGGAGTCTCCCCCTTCCCAGGTCTCTGGCACATCTTAGAGATGGCCCCCATATCTCCCCCTTCCCACACCCACTCCCAGACCCCGACTCCCATCCACTACTTATTTTCACTTATTCTCCAGGACCTCTCTTCCCACCTCCTGATTAACCCTGCCATTCCCTCCCCTCTCCAACCTAGTTCCTTCCCTCCATCCACCTGCATTCTGATGACTATTTTATTTTCCCTTCAGAGTGAGATTCAAGCATATTTAGCTTCTTTGGGTCTATGGATTGCAGTGTGGGTATCTTGTACTTTATAGCTAATATCTACTCATAAATGAGTACATAGAATGCATTTTTGGATTTAGGTTATCTCACTCAGGATTACATTTTCTAGTTTCTTCCATTTGGAAAAGGATTGAGGGACATGGAGGGGATAGGGAGTCCACAAGAAGACTATCAGAGTCAACTAACCTAGACCACTGAGGATTCCCAGAGAACGAATTACTAACCAAAGAGCATACATGGGATGAACAACTCCCCCACACATATGTAACAGATGTGCAACATCATGAAGGTCCCAAACAACTGGAGCGGGACTGACCTGACTCTATTGCCTCCCTGTGGATGCTGGTCCCTTAACTGGGCTGCTTGTCTGGCCTCAGTGGGGAAAGGATTGTGCCTAGTCCTGCAGTGACTTGATATGCCTGGGTAGGTTGGTACCCAGGGGTTCTCCCCCTTCTCAGAGGGGAAGGGGACAGGAGGGGAGGGGCAGTGTGAGGGCCATACTATGAGGAGAGAGGTGGCTGTGACCTGGATGTAAAGTGAATAAGTAAATAAATGAATGGAAAAAAAAAACAAAGAAAAATAAAGTCATTTGATTCTGTATCAAATGTTTATTGTATGGAATGTTTATTTTTAAGGAGATAGCTCAAGTCATAAAGTAAGTGATTTCTTCTACTCTTGCTTTTATATCACTAAAAAAAAATTTTGACTTTAGGCCATATAATCAGCCCAATGAGATCTCAATATTTATATTTAGGAGTAAGATCTTTTATACTCCATCATTGTCTTCTGGAAATCTTTACATTTCTATGTTTCCAGTAAATGGTGTTAAATAGCTAAGCCTCTTGGCCTTTTGTCTGCTCTGGCCTTAAGTGCTGAGGGAAATAACATCCATCACTTTGCAGCAGACATAAACTCAGTTAATCTCATTGAATGCTCAACCATTGCATTATGCATTTCCAAACATAATTATAGCATGGCCTAACATAGTCTAAAATTCCATCTTCCACAGCCAATAAAAACATGTTTTTGGACTAGATCCAAAGTATGCCAAGTTTAACTTGTGTATCTTGGAACTGTTTTAGCAAACGAAACCCCAAAGGGTCAGATATCGTTCCTACTCTTTTTCTCTGTTTTGTGAAAAATGGAGAATTAGCATAGGAAAGTAAGTCCTGAAGACATTCTCTTGGAAAAACAGTTTCATAACTGCAAAGTGTATGTGTGGATATGCCATCAACAGATTTAGTTACTCACCAAACTCACATGGTCAAGAGGTATGTATTTGTTAACTGTCGTCCTATTTTATATAAAGCACTATTATAGATATGCATAGACTACAAGAGTTAGTCCTTCAATCCTGCACAAGCCAAGCAGGGAAGATACAGTTACTGGTGAACTAAGAGACATAGAAGAGTTTGGCAATTGTGCCATTCATGTCTTGTAGTGGAAGGGAAGTGTTTTGATGGCCACTGTGACCGCACATGTATCTCAGATTGGAGTCTTAGGAAGTATTCAGGTAGGGGGCAAGGGTGGGGGTGGGGAATCTGTGTTTAGGGTTGGCCTATAGCAGCATTTTAAGATGTTTTATCAATTATCAAAGAAATAGTGAATATATAAACGCAGTACAAGACAACTATGAATTTGAGGAAAATTCAAATCACACATGAGTAGTGAGTTGGGAGATATTTCTATTCAAAGAAACTGCAGGAAAGGGCAATTTTCTCTGAGCTTAATACTCAAAGGGTCAAGACCAATTGTTTCATATTGCTTGGTTGGTTTTGTTTGTAAAACACAGGGATTAATCTCTTAAGGTTTTTAATCTTATTCTTGAAATTTGAAAGTCAAAAAGTCTTTGTGTAACACAATTCATTGTAGGTATGAAATTTTATAATAATGCTGAATTATATATGTTCTTTTGTATATGAAAGTCTGAGATTTCAGTACAATTTAATATCTTTGGCCTCCTGTTTGGTGTGACATACCAAGTCTAGAATCAAATATAAAGAGCTACATTTCATTTTGCTGTCTGTCTCTTTATAGTCCTTAAGCCTGGAATAATCCTCCAAAGTATTTTTATATTTTCAATGGGACATTTTAAAAGCAAAAGAAAAAATTATATATAGATCTTTCCTTACTTTGATTGTGTCTGGTATTTTCCAGACACAGAAAATGAAAATATTTATAAAATAATGAGTTAATTTATTTTTGGAATGTCAGAAATAAAGGCATGCAGTGCTCCACTGTCAGAGTATTATGTTCCCATTTTTACAAACCTTGCAACTAGAAGTCTGTAGAAAGATACCTTGAAACTATATAAATATACTATTGTATCTGCATTATTTCTACCAGCTATTTTCAAGACTCCTAGATTTTCTGGCTTTATCATCCCTGTGTGAGCTGATATGACCCAGGAAGAAAAAGGATTTATTTTCAATGTTCATCATTTGTCTATATCCATAGTGTCTCATAGGATTTTATTTTAATCAGTGGGAACCAACACATTTCTGTCACTTACATTACTGCTCAAATTATTTCATATATCAACATGAAAGCTGTTTAAGCTGACTCATGTAGTCTTTTTGATATGCTGCCATCATTCTGTGAATGAATTTCTACCTTCATATTTGTGCGTATATGAACATATATGTACACACATGTATGTATATATATACATATGATAGTTCTTACTAATACCTTTAATATATATCAAAAACATAAGATATATATTAACTTTCCTTTTTTACATATCAAATAATGTCTTTCAATACTCACTGTACAAATTTTCTTCTATATGAAATGATTTTGTATAAGAGATATATATATATATATATATATATATATATATATATATATATATATATATATATAAAAGAATAAACCTACCATCTGGTACTGAAGAACATTTTTTTTCTGAGGAGGGAAAAAGACAGAAGCAAGACCAGAATTGCTAATGTTTAGACAGAGGTATTTTTAGACAAATAGTACTGGGAAACAGACAACTTAGACAATTTAGAAAATTCAAATTATATAAAATTATTGAGCATGTCTTAAATTTTATGTGTAGTTCATTTATTTCCCCAAATATCAGCAATTTTATTTGGAATATGTTTTTTTAAAAAATGATAAGGAAAATGTACTGGTATTTATTACAGAATATTACTGTAATTAATGAAAATATGTAGTTTCTGAATATAATTAGCAAGAATAGATTCCTGACTGTGTGATGATATATGTCACCTATAACTAATAGCACACCACCACTCCACAGTACTTACCTACTGTTAGACTTCTTGATGTATCCTTTGCTGTAGTACAAGTAGTTTTGATTTCTTTGTCAAGCCAGCCAATATAAAGTACGTTTTACACCAGTAAGACACAGGACAATTAATTTTCCATAGGAATCGAGGTTGAAAGAACATTTGTAGACTGCTGGCTTTAGATGGTTGCTGCAGAGACCATCTAAGAACTTGATTTTCTAGAAATCAAAGTGACAACTTAAAAAGTGAATCCTGAAGTGAAGATGAAGATATGTGAAACAATCTTTTCATACTCAAATTATGTGCTGAGGGCCAATAGATCACTAGATCATGCCACAAACATTTTACAGAGACCTCTGCATTCATAGCTGTCATCCTCAAACCCATAGGCTGTGCTTTTATCAGCAAAGCAGATGGTTCTCTTCTCTGACAATAGCATCAGTGGTCCACGGCTGACTGTCAGCTAGAGTTTCACCTCCTTGGTGTGGAGTATGGAAGCTGGGCTGTGATTCTCTAGTCATTCCTTTTCAGCCCTCCATACTTTTACCCTCAAGCCATACCGAGATGCTTGCTACTTCCTGTGATGTAAGGTGTTTCCTCACCTGCATTATTTCTTCCTTTGACTGGACTCTTCACATTTTTCTGACTTCTTTCTTTTTTACCATTAAAATATTTTATTAAAAAAATAATAAATGTTCAGAAGATAGATATTTTAAAGCTAATTAATATGATGCAATATAATATTCATAGAAATATTATATATATATATTCTTCAGTTTATATGTGTACTGGTTAAATATTGAAAAATAAAAAACAAATCAAATCTTCATGACCACTACTTAAGGCTGCCTGATAATTTGAATCAAAATGGTACCTTTTTTCTTTTTCTTTTTCTTTTTCTTTTTCTTTTTCTTTTTCTTTTTCTTTTTCTTATTCTTTTTCTTATTCTTATTTTTATTCTTTTTCTCTTTCTCT
>NC_034592.1:65885356-65913919 GCF_900095145.1 Mus pahari | reverse complement strand
CTTCTGGGTAGACCCCTCTCCTCTGGTAGGGAACGTGCCTGTATTATGTCTGGAGCCAGAAACGGGATCTTTCCCAGAAGTAGTTTCAGTTCTGCAGTCCGCCCTCTCCCGGGCAATGCACCGGAGTAAAGATGGCTCTCTTACCAGCTCAGACACTCAGCAGGCCGATTTCTTAGTTAGAGGCCAGCCTTTAGTACAGAGTGAGTTCCAGGATATCCATGGCTACACAGAGAAACCCTGTCTCGAAAAACAAAAACAAACAAACAAACAAACAAACAAAACAAAAAACAAAAACAAACAAGCAAAAAAACCCCCAAACCAACCAACAAACAAACAAACAAAAACCTCTAATAAGTGATTGTTCTCTGATGAACTAATACTTGCTGTCTAAATTTTGGTAACAGTTACCTCCTTGTATCTTCATTCTGATCTACTTTTGTCTTGTTATAGATATGCATAAATTACTGGAGTATATTGAAATTGCTTTTAGAAAATATCTTTTTGAGGAAGAGGGGGTACATGTTAATATCATTTTCCTGACAACTGTTTCACAATTTGTCAAGTTGACAGAGAAGTTAAACCAGGATACTTTGAAAGGAGTATATGATGCCCCAGTTTTGAAGTAGATTGTTTCTTGTCTATATGGTGAAGAAGTTGGATCATGAAGAGAGCACTTGTCTTTAAGCTGAAATTACTTTGTGAGATATTGAGGTAAGAAACTCAGGGAAAAGTAGACTCACTTCTAAATTAGTTCTTCAGTGTAAACCTACCTTGAGAAGAATGGAGGAATGTCCTGTGCAGTGTTTGGAGGATCAATAACTAGATCTTGAAGGTTCCTTCACATTCCAGAAATCTGTGGTTGTATTTGTAACAACTCATTACTTCAAGGTCAAAAAATAGACATCCATGAGCTTCAAATTGGAGCACTGTGTGTATTCAAAATAGAGGCAATGGTCTATATTAGTAGAACACCTGGGAGTAAATTCAGACTTTCACAAATTTAAGAGTTTTAGAATTAATAGTACCCATGGAGATTATCACTAGAAAAGTGTTGTTTATGGAACAAGAGCAAGATGAGAAAGTGAAGGTAAAATGTAGAATGATGATGAGGAATAGAGACAGGGAACTAAGGCCAGTAGTGAGAGAAACCAGGACTTAACTTCATTGACTGTGTAGAAAACATCCCTGGTTAAATTCTTGCTTTTGTAGTTTCCAAAAAGCATATTAACTCTCTACAGCAGAGATGTTAACTTGTGTTTGAATTTGGTTTGGGGAGAAATCATTGAAATAAAGTCTGTGGAGTCACTGGGAGTATTTGGTATGTAGTTTGTGCTCAGCTAATGGCTACCTCCATAAAGACTCACCAACGTGGCTGCCCAAATATGAACAAGGAAGATACCAATAGACATGCCTGTGCTATTCGGGTGTTCTTCAAAAAGTCCATGCCTATGTCTATACTACTGCCAGTTTTTTATTTTGAATGTTTTGCATTTTATTTTTGAGATTTTACAACAATAATTATAATTATCACATTTCTCCCTTCATTTTTCTCCATCTAAACCATCTCATATGCTCCCTCAACTCTCCTTCAAATTCATGGCCTCTTTTTTTTTTTTACTAGTTGTTATTGAATGTATATATGTATATACACATACATATACTTCCCTAAGTATAATTTGTCCAGTCTGTATAATGTTACCTGAATGTATGTTTTCAGGGCTGACAATTTGGTATTAGATAACCAACTATGCCCTTCCCCATGGAAGACCACCCCTTCTGCTCCAAGAACTCCTTAGTTGCCTGCCACACTTTGTGTAAGGTTGAGGTCTTGTGGGTTTTTCCTACACACATTGGCATGTCTATTGGTGTTGTCTTTGTTTACCAAGTTTTATCTATGCTTTCTTATAACAGTATCATATTTTACAACCTTTGTAAAACTCCATCTATTTTGAGTCTACTGTTTGGATAGGGTGAGAGGTGTGGATCTAGTCTCAGTTTTTCATCCAGATACCTGATTTTGACACACCATTTGTCTCTCCTTAAGTGGATATTTTTGACATTTTGTCAAAATTTAGCTAACTGTTCAAATATAGGTTTATTTCTGTATCCCCTACTCTAATTCTGTTCTACTCACCCGTGTGTGTCTGTGTGTGTCTCTGTATGTGTGTGTGTGTGTGCATGTGTGTGTGAATGCCACACAGATTCTTTTTTGCTGTGGTTCTGAAGTATAATTTGAGGTCAGGTATTCTGACACCTCTTGCTACCCTCTTTGTTTAGGACTTTGCTTCGGCTATTCAAAGTATTTTGTGCTTCAGTTTTAGCACTGGAGTGTTGAGTGTTGAGTGTTGGACTTGGGAAATGGCATTGGCCAGATGAAATTGTGATTGGAATTTGAATTCAGAGCTTAAGAAAATGCATGTAGAAATATATTTTGTTAACTATAACACGCTAGAGAGCAATTAGCCATGATGAATTGCTATAAAAATAAGACGATAATTCAGGAGATGAATTTGGCAAGGATGGATTGTTATGAAGATTTGGAGTGAGGAAAATATTCAAGTACAAGTGAAGAGGAAATATGAAGCTAAAAGGAGATTATTTTGAAGCAGGAAGAGATGTAAGGCTACAAATACTTAGGGTTTATATATGTGTTTGTATATGTAACTCTTCCAGTTAAGAACTCATGTTTTGCCTTAGAAAGATAATGATGGTAGTGACCTACTTGTATACATTTGGGTACTTCAATAGGACCTGTTATGCATCCTTCTGACAGTCAGGTGCTGGGAGTGTAGATCAGTGACAGTGTGCTTGCCTAGCATGGGCAAAGCTCAGTTTGATTCCCATGCCTCTCACCTCCAGATGAAGAAAATAAGTGGCTGCTGCTATTCAAAGCCTGTGTGAGTCATGACCATCCCTAATGCTCTGTAATTCTTAATGCCTGGAGAAGCCAATAGGTTAGCACTCGGGAACTTTCCATTTATCATCACTGATTTATTTCTTGGTGGGAGTCATTGACTCACAGGCATTACTGGAACCTTAAGACAAATTTGAAGAAAAAGAAAAAACATTGATTGAATTTAGAGTTATTTTGAAAGCGGGCATAAAATACGGATTAGAGCGGATAGTGATGAGTCAGTACTGAAGCTAAGTTGACGAGTGAGGAATAGACTGTACAGTTGGGAAACTAAGCAGCAGCACTATGTAGCTGCTTCTGAAGAATTTTCCAGTGACTATAGAATTACAAATAAGAATACTTTGAGGAGTGATGAAAACTCTGACTCACATGGTTTCCAGCTGTCATGGTTTATGGCTTACTTCCCTCACTTCCAGCATGAGGGTGAAAGCTTCTTCAACTCTTCAGGGTAATGTGTGCTCCCAATTACATACCATTGCTTGGTCCTTAGGCCTTAGAAGATGTTTAACCTTTCCTCTTAA
This sequence comes from Mus pahari, assembly GCF_900095145.1. NCBI lineage: Eukaryota > Metazoa > Chordata > Mammalia > Rodentia > Muridae > Mus > Mus pahari. The sequence goes on along the minus strand of NC_034592.1, from coordinate 65,910,484 downwards.
GCCTGCTTGTTGAGTATATCTATTCATCCTTCAAGAGCCTGCCTAACCACCTCTGCTTTCTCTCACTCAAAGGGAATCTTACATTGAGGAGGATCCCACATCTAATGTTTCCTGAACTACCCAATATTCAAGATTTATTTCCTTATATAGTAGATTTAAGTATGGCTTGATTCTACACTGAGCAGTGGGTGTTTGGCTATGAGAATCTATTTTGAACTATTTCCTTTGTTGTTGTTGTTGATATTTTCTTGAAATGTCACACTGTTTGAAGGAAGCACTTTCCTTGGCAGCATCAGTGGCTGTCAGAACCTGGGGGAGTGCTAATTGAAGCCAATCACACTTTAACTGACCGGTTTCTACTCTTCTTCTCTGCAGTGGACACAACTGACTGGGCACCTAGCCAACTGGGGGTGGGGGTGGGGGAGACTAAAGCTTCCCTTGACACAAACGACCTCTCTTACTTGTTGAGGAAAGTGCAATGTCTGACACATTTGTTTTAAACCTTAGGTCTGATACACAGGTGAAGAGAATCTGTGCAATTGCTCAGCAGATAAAATCTGCCTATCCCAAATCGAACAACATTTTTTAGTAAAACTTAGAACATATTACAGAGTTATCCTCAAATATGCTGTCAATTTTATTATCAGCATGTCTTGAATGCGTTTCCTCTGTGAGCTGTGGCTGGCATAGTTTATAAAAGGCCTCTAAGAGATGGTTACATGAGGACTCTGTCTCCTTCATGGAACGAATGTTCTTTTAAGGAAAACATCTGGGGCAGTGATTGGATACCTTGCCTTCTGTCACTGGAGGTTGCAGCAGAAACCCTCTCCCCTCACCAGGTGGACGCACCTTGGTTTTCTTCTTACCTTCTAGGACAGTGAGGAAATAAAATTTTGATCTTTACACGTATCTTGTTTCAAGCCTTCTGTGACAGTAGCACAGACCGGACCAAGATCCAATTGTAAATTATACTTGTTCTCAGGTACACAAGACTCTTGGTTTAAAGAAGTGTGACGACAGATTGAAACACATTGTGCATCAGAAAACGTCTTGAAACATTACAAGGAACTGACACAAATCTGTTCTTAAGGACATACAGTTACACATATGAGGCAAATGTCATTTTTGTATAATTGAATTAGGTTTTCTTCTGATATAGTCAGGAGGATTAGACCTTCTGCTCCCTTCTTCCTTCAGTGCATCTTGGAGTCTTGATGGATAAGTTCTTGCACGCATAATTACATAGATTATCATAGACTCAGACTGTGGTGTTGTGAGGAAGCGAAGACATGTTACAGGCATATGAGACTCAGATGGGCTGTTGGGAGAGGCACCTGCCTGTACAGGTGTCAAGGCAGCTAAAATCAGAGCAATAAGCAGGACCAGTGTGGATGGAGAGGGTGGGAAGGTGTGGAATGCTCAAGGGAAACAATGGCTTGGAACTAAAAGTGGAAGAATCAGAAGATCTGTGTGGAGATGGGGTGCAAGGAGGTGGGGGCCTGATTGGGCAGATGTTAATGTATAATGTTATCACTGTGCACCCACTTGGATGAATAAGAAAATTTCATAATGTAATGGGCGCCATGTGCTATTTCCTCTTTCATTTGGATGAATGTGACCTTTTCTCTGTCAGTCAGAGGCATTCATCTGCCTCATGCAGGGGTGGAACTGACATCAGCAAAGACAAAGGCAAGGCAAAGAAGCAGCTCACTTTGCTACCCTAATGGAGCTGTTGAACCCCCTAAGAACTAATGTTCCTACAATATCACTTTGATACCCTGGTCCAGTTCACACCTGAAAAAGCTCCCCAAGTTCTGAAGGCTTTACTTAAAATTCATGAAAAAGGCATTTAGACTTGAATATCCTCGAGTGTTTTTGTTACTCTCTGTTTAATAATGGATGATGGACAGCCAGGACATAAGACCTGTTCTACTACAAAGGGTGTCAAAAGGCATCCCGCTTCTTACCTGATGAAGTTTTGAACGGGGGTGCTCAGATGTAAGGGGATTTGTACAAGTGAGCAGAGTGTTTGGACCTTGAACATGTTTGGTTGAAAGTAAAAACCTGAAGCAAAGGGGATTTCACTGTGATTTAGGGAGTTACATATCACAGAGGAAAAATTATAGTACAGAATGATTAGTCTCAAACATTTTTCTTTTCTTTTTTTCTTTTCTTTTTCTTTTTCTTTTTGGTTTTTTGAGACAGGGTTTCTCTGTATAGCCCTGGCTGTCCTGGAACTCANGAACTCAGAAATCCGCCTGCCTCTGCCTCCCGAGTGCTGGGATTAAAGGTGTGTGCCACCACACCCAGTCAAACATTTTTCAAGGACCTATGAAGATATAAGGCTCAGGTAGCCCTATTAGTCTGGTGGGGACTTTAGGACGCAGCTGATACAGGGGAAGTCTGTTCTAGTGTTCCCACTGCCAGGGACCAGGGATACCACACAGACTCCAATGGAATAATTGCTTCTTCATAGATGCAACTTGCATTTCTGAAAATTAAAGAATTGCTTCTATATGAGATAGATGAATGAGAGATCACCTAGGACTAGTGAAGCTTAGAGTGGCTAAGCATGAAGTGACTTTAATTCCCACATTGACTTAAATGAGTTTAGCAGCCACAGAATTTAGCTTTGGACATTTGTGTGGAGCCAAGTGACCAGATAGACAAAGAAGCCTTGTTGCAAACATCAGAGATTACAGAGAAGAGTAAACACCTGCAGGTGTGATTCTGAGGCCACAGGTATCCCGACACCTCCAAATCACAGAAACCCACATCCTTAAACTCTGTGCCATGTTGGTGTAAGACAGCATGTAGAAGAAATCCTAAAGAATGCTCTTTGACTAGAAGTGACTCAATTAAAAAAAAACATTATTGACATAAGATGAAGAGTAGCATTAATGACCATATCATCCACGTCCACTTCATTAATGACTATTGAACATATTTATATGCCATGCCTAGAAAGGACAAATATTAATCCTGGCCTTCTTAGAGCTAGTAAGGTTAGCTCCAAATTGACGCTCTAAGGAGACAAGTGGCCCAGTTCAAACAAATGCAGATGCTGCAGTCTATTTTTTTATTTGAGTAGTGTATCCATGGAGTGTTCTGGTGGTACATATGACTTAGGTATGGTTAAGAGATGCTGAAAATGACTGTAGAATTTATGTGTGGTTGGGCATTGCATTTAAGTTACTTGACAGTTTATCCCAGAGGCTGTGGGAGAATCATAGGGTATCACAGCAGGAAAGGATCTCAGAGGACAGGTATCCCAACCCCTTTGTTGGGCTCACGTTACTCAAGAAGACACTGACAACGCAGGATATTGCAAAGACAACTGCTGCAAGGACTAGGGTTTGAATACATGCTCCTTGACATTAGGTCAAAAATCTTTCTAAAAAAAAAAAATGGAGCTTCCACTCAGATCTCAGTTAAAAAAAAAAAATTATTCTTCAGTACCAATGATTATCACAGGGATCCGCAGGGTTTCCTGGGCTAGCTCTTAAAAAGTATTGGGGGCTTATGAACCCCAGCGGAGGCAGCTGAGCGCTCCAGAGGACTCTCCACACCACAGATCCTCAGGATCACAGTGAGTGGAACACAGTCAACTCCAGAGAATCCAGCAGGGGCTTGTGCCAGCAGGAACAGGGACATAGGAACACTGCCCGCCCAGAGGCGGGGTTCCGGTCCGGTTGCTGCCATCCCTGCCATCTCTCTTCTGAACCCCAGTGGAGACAGCTGAGCGCTCGGGAGGACTCTCCACACAACAGGTCCTTGAGATCACGGGTCCTCTGGATCATGTAGGGAGAGTCAGCCTACAGGGAGGGTTTTGACCCCAGGACTCAGAAGGAGGATCAGAGCTCCAGACTTCTGGACACCTGCCTTGCAAGAGGAGAGCTTGCCTGCAGAGAGTACTCTGACCAAGGGGACACAGGGGAGAGTTGGATTCCTAGGAGTGCTGAAGGGGGCTAACAGAATCACAGGAGGATCAAACTCCAGCCAGAGACAGCTTGAAAATTAACACCAGAGGTTTCCAGATGGCGAAAGGCAAACGTAAGAATCTTACTAACAGAAACCAAGAACATGGNACACCATCAGAACCTAGTACGCCCACCACAGCGAGTCCTGGATTCCCCAACACACCCAAAAAGTAAGATGTGGATTTAAAATCATATCTCATGACGGTGGTAGAAGATTTGAAGAAGGACATTAATAACTCACTCAAATGCAGGAGAACAATGCTAAACAAGTAGAAGCCCTTAAAAAGGAAGCACAAAAATCCCTCAAGGAATTACAGGAGACCACTGCTAAACAGGAAGAAGACCTTAAAGAACTACAGGCAAACACTACTAAACAGCTAGAAAAAACACAAAAATCCCTTAAATAATTACAGGATAACACTGCTAAACAGCTAGAAGAAACACAAAAATCCCTTAAAGAATTACAGGAAAACACAACCAAACAGGGCATGGAATTGAACAAAACCATTAAGGATATGCAAAAGGAAGTAGAAGCAATAAGTGGAGAAAGAGGAACACTCCTCCATTGCTGGTGGGATTTCAAGCTTGTACAACCACTCTGGAAATCAGTCTGGTGGTTCCTCAGAAAACTGGACATAGTACTACCAGAAGATCCAGCAATACCTCTTCTAGGTATATACCCAGAAGATGTTCCAACTGGTAATAAGGACACATGCTCCACTATGTTCATAGCTGCCTTATTTATAATAGCCAGAAGCTGGAAAGAACCCAGATGTCCCTCAACAGAGGAATGGATACAGAAAATGTGGTACATTTACACAATGAGGTACTACTCAACTATTAAAAACAATGAATTTATGGAATTCTTAGGCAAATGGATATATCTGGAGGGTATCATCCTGAGTGAGGTAACCCAGTTACAAAATAACTCACATAATATGCACTCACTGATAAGTGGATATTAGTCCAGAAACCTAGAATATCCAAGATACAATCTCTAAAACACAAGAAAATCAAGAATAAGGAAGACCAACATGTGGATACTTCACTCCTCCCTAAAATAGGGAATAAAACACCCATGAAAGAAGTGGCAGAGACAAAGTTTGGAACTAAGACGAAAGGATGGACCATCCAGAGACTGCCCCACCTGGGGGTCCATCCCATAATCAGTCACTAAACACAGACACTATTGCATATGCCAGCAAGAACTTGCTGAAAGGACACTGATATAGCTATCTCTGTGAGGCTATGCCAATGCCTGGCAAATATAGAAGTGGATGCCCACAGTCTTCTATAGGATAGAGCACAGAAATACCAATGGAGGAGCTAGAGAAATTACCCAAGGAACTGAAGGGGTCTGCAACCGTATAGGTGAAACAACAATATGAACTAATCAGTACCCCAGAGCTCGTGTCTCTAGCTGCATATATTGCAGAAGATGGCCTAGTCAGCCATCGTTGGGAAGAGATGCCCCTTGGTCTTGCAAACTTTATATCCCTCACACAGGGGTATGGGGCCAAGAAGTAGGAGTGCGTGAGCAGGGGAGCAGGGTGGCGGACATTCAGGATAGCATTTGAAATGTAAATGAAGAAAATATCTAATAAAATAAGTTAAAAAAGTATTGGAGATGTAAGGGACAATATCTTAATATTTAAGAAGAGTCAGGGGTTAGGAAAAGAAAGTGCACTTAGGAGGTGATTCTTCTCCTTTTCTAGATTTCTCTAGAAAAGGTAGAATGTAGACTAGAAAGAACTCTAACAGGAGGCAGAGTATTTACTCACTACATAGGAGGAGGATAAACTACAGTAACAAAAATAAACACGTGTTCTTCAGGAAAGAAACATCGGGGCTCAAAGTCCAGATTTTTAATCTGTTGTGAAATCTATAGCAAGAAATTCAGTTTCAAAAATGACTTACAACATGGAAGCTGTGGAAATCTATCCATAAAGCATGGGTGCGCTCTGTGTTCTTTGTCAGTGATTGACTCATTCCCTGACGTGAGTTCTACTCAGTGGTGGAGGAGCAGAGACCAGGCTAGGACACCAGGAAGAAGTGGCCCAATGCCATTTCGCTCATGATGTAATCGACCATGGGATGGTACCCAAGACTGTTGCAAAGTCTGTAGATATAAGTAAAAGCTATGCTAGCACTAGCACAGAATCCCCTATTTTCCTTCTCTTTTTGGGGGTTCTGTTCAAGATCTGGATGATTTTCCAGGGGAGTACCACTGTACTCACCTTTCATGTTCAATATATCAAGCAAAATGAAAGGTAGGAAATGATTTAACTGAAGCCCTCATACCTTTAGACTTGGTGGAAAGTGGGGCAGCAAAACTTAAAGGTGCAGAGTTCTTTAAGCAAACGTATGAATAAAGTAACACAAAATGCCATTTGATCCTTCCTTTCCATTTGTTACTAAACACTTTCTGGAATTTGCAACTTGTGAAAAGTATATTTCATTAAAATCTTTTTAAAGCAATAACAGCACACACTTCTTCCCAAACCGACAAGACTTGGCACTTAATGCAGATAAAGTGACCATTTGCAGATAAGTTCATTTTCCATTGTTAGGGTGGGGAGCTGAGTATCCAGTGGTCTTCTAACATTGCATGACTGGGACTTTAGCATCACAGACAGAGAGCAAACTGTTTGCTTGGTTTCCATAGTGATTAAGAGAATACACCATGGTGCTCTCAGGGTGCTTCTGGCTGGGAATATCACAAATGTGGACCACGTGTTTCATTCAACACAATAATTAAGACAGATGTTTCAGCCAGGTGTTTTAGCACATCCTCCCTGATCACCGACTGTGACTACCTCTAATAGTGCTGTGTCAAGTTGGGTGCACGCATCAGTATGCATCAGTATGCACACATATATGAAAAGTGTGAGTATATACATAAGCATGTATAATGACATGTGGTTTGTACATATGCCTGTATACATGTATATGTGTGAATGTATAGTTTAAAATGCTAAGCAAAACAAGCTGCATTTAATTTACCACATTAGGAAAAACAAATACTATTTCTGACCTTGGTTCTATTAAAAATCTTAATAAATTATATTCAGCCTATTTTATAAAATATTTGGCCTGGTTATTTGTACCACAGCTTTTACTATTTTGTGTAGATGGTTGTGTTAATAAAAGTGATAGACTTTTGTAATTTACTTAACAATGAGTGCTTTTCATCTTACTGGATGCCACATGAAAATTGAATGCTAGAAAAAGGCCACTTCTTTTCCCCAAATCAAATTTAAATATACTCTGGAAAGAATGAATGAAATCATATGCTTTGGAACCCATGGAGATGATTCAGCTTGCAGAGGAGGCGCATGCTGCCTAGCTCGATGACCTGACTTCAATCTCCAAGACATATATGGTAGGAGCAGAGAATCACTGCAATTTATTCTCTGACTTCCATATGTGTTCTTGGCCATGAACGTGTACAGGCATGTGTGCACACATGTGCACACACACACACACACACATACACACACACACACTCAGACACACAATGTATAAATAAAAAGTTGCATTTTTCTTTGCTTTAAGATAATGTTTAGTTTACAGGTATATTCTCATTGCTTTCTTTGAGATGAATATTAGTCTCAAATGATGTGCTTAACATAAATGCAAGTCTATCCTGACTCCCTTAATCATTTAAATTAAAAAAATGTAAATTGAATACAATTAAAGTTACATTGGTTTTTCTGTGATCAGTGTGAACAACCTTTAAGTTCTCCGGCTGATGACTGCGTCTTGAGTTTGAGGTAAATAATAATATGGATTTAGAAGAAACTCAGCTTAATGTTAACTGCCACTATGTTGAATTCTTTTCATTATGGTCATGAAAAAAAATCTCACATTATATTAAAAGGTTTATTTTTTATTTGTATGTGTGTGTGTGGCATCCACATAGATATATGTGGGTACATATATGCATGTGCCCAGTGTGTGAGTGCCTGTAGAGGCCACACTAGAGCACTAGGTTCCCAGGACCTGGAGCTCCAGGTGGCTGTGGGTACTGCTAAGAATCTCCCCTGGAAAAGCAGTAAGTTGTCCTTACTGCTGAGCCAGCACACACGACTCACTTCTCTAGGAAAGGTAGATGGACTTAAGAGACATCATAGTATAAATCATTGCTGTGGAGACAGAAAGCCAGTACAAATGCAAAAGTCCCTCCAGAAAAAAACGTCAAAAATTTGTTATTGTTTATGTACTTTCCTATGTGATGAAGAAACCAAGACATATGGTTATAATAGAGTATGTATTGGCGAGGTTTGCCTGTGGGTTTGAGTTTGAGTGGTCTCCATACTTAACTTATTGCCACGTAAGAAGTCATGTGAGTTCATGATTGTGTGCCTTTGCTAAGGATGCACACACTGATTTTGATGTTTCTCTATCAGTATATGTGCATGAATATATTATGAATATATAATTATCTGGCACCAATGGGAGGGGAGGCCCTTGGTCCTGTGAAGGATTGATGTTCCAGCATAGGGAAGGGAGGTGGGTGGGTGGAGAACCCTAATAGAGGTAGGGGGAGGGGGATGGAATAGGGGGCTTGCAGAAGGGAACCAGGAAGGGGGACAATGTAAACAAAATAACCAATTTTAAATATATATATATATATATAGGGAGGGGGATGGAATAGGGGGCTTGCAGAAGGGAACCAGGAAGGGGGACAATGTAAACAAAATAACCAATTTTAAATATATATATATATATATATATATATACACACACACACACACACACACACACACACACANANATATATATATATATATATATATATATATATATATATATATATACTCTTTTCATGTGGAGTTGTATAGGCATCATAATTTCTATGACGGTTTGTTTACAGGATGAAAATAAGCACAAAAATCTCAAAAGAAACTACAGAATTCAATTAACCTTATAACTTCATTTTACAAGCAATGACACCGGAGTCCAGACTGGCAAGACTTTTGCCACAGAGTCGCTACAAGACAGGGGCTGATTGCACACACTTATTTTATCTTTGGTCCAACGCTCTCTCAGCCTGATTTTTACTTCCTGGTATGGATTAGAACTTCTTGATAAAATCAGCAGTTCTTATAAGTCTCATCTCCCTTTGGCGACAGAAAGAAGGTGGTCTTATTTCTCTGAAGTGTTTGCACATGCCTGCAAATAGCTCCCTACCTTTGAGACCTCAGATTCAGCTTTTTTATGGATCATTCAACCAAAACCATGTCCACTCCCTACATTTCCCTTTATGGCATGCACTTTTAAAACATTTTAATCATGCTCTTAGATGGCTCATTTAATTACATACTAAACCTTGGTCCTGGAATTTAATGACTTCGTCCTGGGCCACCAGGAGCTTAGATAACAATTCAAGAAAGTCTTCCAAATAACTTACCTTGAAGAATTAGAATTTTTGCTCTCTGTAACTTGGGCTACTCTTCACAGAGTTAACGCCTCAGGTTCCAATGAAATAATGCTCACAAATTGGTTCATGATTTTCTTTTCTACTTGCTTGTTTTCTCTCTTGTTATAAAATTAAAAATCCTACATACTATAAAATATTATGCACCCAGATTGTTTGGGTTTATTTATTTACCTGTTTGTTTATTTGTGTGTACATGTGTTTGTGTCTTGTTCTCTCTTTGGTAGTGTTATTTTCATAGTTATGCACTTCAGGACAGCAGCGTCTGGGTACATTTTCACCAATACACTTGAGCAATGCTTGTTTTGCTAACTTCTGGGCTCTGGCCAACACACAGGGACTTCTATCAGTTGAAATGGCATCTTCAACCTCTGCCTGAGTGTAGATTATTAGGTTGTAAGTGTCCAAAAAAATGATGTCTTGTCCCCACACTTCATCCAGTGTGAACTAAAGCAACATTGTAAAATAATTGTAATCTCTTGAAGCAAAGCCAGCTGTGCAACTTCAGCCCATCATTCCTCAGTAATTCATACACAGTTCTTATTTTAACTGAACCGGCTTGTAGAAGGCACTCACTTGGGACTGCTTAGCCAGCTGTACAACTTTTATTTTGAAGAAAAAAAAGTTGAGCCTCAGAACAGGCTGTTTTAAAGACAGGGAGGGACTTAGCCTTGCCGGCTTGACCAGCACATGGAGGGAGAGCTCTCATGGCTGCAATAACTTAGGGGGAGCTCCTACCTGGGTATCGATTGGGGTAGGAAGGTTTCTGTTTGTTTTCTTCTGTTTCTGAGGGTCCTGTGTGTTTCCCTTGCCTGTATCAACGTGACTCTTGGTGGGTTTTGCACACCCTACTCTGTGGGGGAGTGCCCCAACGTGCCTGTCTTATGTGGCCTCTATGGACACACTGCCCAGCTGGCAGAGAACAGGAAAGTTTTCTCCCAGCACCCAAAAAGAGAAAGAGGAAACTACTTTTTCCTTCTGGGATCCTTGCCGCACAATAGCTTCCACACTCTCTCCCCCCGGATTTCTGGAGTGCTTTCCAGGAAGAAGTTAAACCTTCATCTTTAAATGGATGAGTATGTCACAATCAGGAAGAAACACCTCCAAAGACCCATCTTTCGGTAAGTCCTGTTGCATCCCAGGTGGCTCCGGGGCTGTCAGCCACAATGGTCTCTCTCCTTCATCTTCAACCCGGAGGAATGTGGCGCTAAACAACAGCAGAGCAGCAAAGGGTGCCTGGAGTTTAACTTCGTGCACATTGAAGAGATCCTTTTATTTTCTACTCCCTGAAGCTCGGTACATAAACTCTTTATCAATCCTTCAAAATATGCTTTAAAAACTTATTTAGCTGTTCAAGCACATGAGTGACATAGCACTGGAAAAACTTTTGAAACGTTGTGCAATCTCTCCCTGTTGCTCAGTGCAGCTGCACACTCTACTAATTGGCAAATACTGTGCTTGGTTCCTTGAACTGATTATACTCAAGGGCAGGGTTTCTGTGCTATAAACGCTATGTCTTTCTGAAGTAATGTGCTCTGAGATAAATTTGAATTTGATAGCTACTGTGCTGGAGTGTATCTTTTCTAGATCCTTTGGGAATATTAGGCAAGCAGTTAGACAGGAATAGGTCAAAGAGGAAGACTGTAGCATATAGAATGTGTAACCAGGAAAATATGGGCATAATAGTATAATAAGTTCAGCTAAAGTTTATTTGTGTGTGTGTGTGTGTGTGTGTGTGAATGTTTATTCCAATTATTTTTAGCTTGATTGTTTAGTTATCTGTTACATACTTTAGAATTCAACTTTGAGAATGAATGGTTTTTAAGTAGGTAGAAAATGAACACATAATTTCTGCTTTTAAGACAAAGGACTTAACTATCAACTTATTATTTTCCCTGAAAATATTGTAAGGATACAAAAATAGTAAATGTTAACAATAGTAGATGCTAACTTCAAGTTGTAGCCGCTGATTGTTGATCTAGGATTAAATCCAGAATAACAGAAATCTATAGAACAGGCCTTATTATTACTTCATCCTGAATATGAGTGGATCTTAAAGCGTGAAATTACATAAAGCCTGTGCGTTTTATACACTAAGTACATTTTTTTACAGTCTCATTAATAGAAATAGAATACCTTGGTAATGCATGACACAATTACAATATTAATCTGTTTTAAAACATTTTGAAGGTAAATTGCACTTAAATCCAATATAGACCTAGATATAATTCATATCTACTTAAGTGTGTAGCTGTAATTACTGCAGAGCAACTGCTGTAATTGTAACTGTTCATAAATCCAAAATTATCCTCAAAATGCATATTCACCTCAGTGGTTTTCCAACCCTATATAATTAAATAATTTATACAATAATATATTAATACATTATTCTCTATTTTTCTCTCAAGTTCATAGAAGTTATAGGAACTGTTCGAACTGGAATCTACTTTTTGTTCATAAGGCAAGGTGTGCTGAACAGAGGCAGACCCATCTGGTCATCTACTCTGAGTATTAATCCTACGTGGGAGTTAGGGGGATGGAGGCAGATGGTTTGGTGCCAAAGCCTCTATACTCCTTGTAAGTTATGTGCTCAGGTGTTCCTTGCTGGTGGGTTTCACCCTATCTATAGTTACAATATTTAAATCCAAAAGAACTAGCTCTTTGTTAAAAGTAAGATTTTTCTTTTGTGCCTTAATAATTAGAATAAAACATGGTGAATTCAGATATTTTCTTCGTGTTCCTGGTGATCTGGGTGAATCTTCCTGATTAGTACCAAGAGGTTGTACTTTCACTCAGGCAGTTGTTTCCAGCAAGTGAAGGAAAGGGATCAGGGTTAGATGTAGGGTGAGATCGACAGGCACGTGGGCACTGCCATTGCGGTTACTATGCATGGTGAAGAGGTGAGAGAGGAACATGACAGTTTAGTGTCATTAGCCATACCTCCTTAGAGCAGTTGGGTACTGGCTTCCTCAAAGCTATTTGTAGTTTTGGGCAAGCTGGCAATTAAGTCAAACTCCAGTCTTCAGTAATTTGCCCTATCTTATGGTTCTTCTCTGGGTACCTTGTCCCTTAGACATCGTATATATTCCAAGTCTCACATTGGAACATCTTTTTTTCAGGCCTAGCTTTTCTTCTTAGAGAACTGTACCAGATAATTTCTTACTCGGTGTACTTCTGCCTGTCTCTACGCTCCTCGAGGGCTTACTCGGTGTATTTCTTACTCGGTGTACTTCTGCCTGTCTCTACGCTCCTCCAGGGCTCCGCCTCGGGTGATTAGTCCACTGGATAAGGGGATCTGTTTCACATGTGCCATTAGGGCCACATAAATTTAAGAGAACTTCCATGAATGTGATATCCTGGCTGCTTATAAATAATTCATTAACAGTTTAGCAAGATAGGTAAGGTTTGGAACTTTCATTCTAAATTTCCAAATTTCTTTATGTAGGATGGCTTCTCCTGAATAACTTGTGGTTCTAATCTAGCTGACCTGTATTTCTCTGGCAGACTTTGAGTCCGTTAGAGATATTATCATGTATGTGTGAACATAACACTCAAATGGAAGAACACAACAGGGAGACATAGTACCCTGGGGAGACATATTGGAGGTAAAATATATGATCTTAGAGAAAAGATGCAAAATTAGTTTAAAATCCTTTTTTTGAGACAGAGTTAAAGTCTATTTTTATATCAGCATAATTATTATAGATTTAAGAAAGTAAAAACTGTTCATTAAATAGGAAAAAGAAGGTTCTGGAATAATGCATAGTATACCCTGACATCCCATGGCTGGATTAAGAAAAGTCTGACAGAACTTAAATCCTGTCTCTAAGGATGTGCAGATATCATACAATGAGAATTCTCAAAGTATTTCTCATAGTAAGGCTATCAAATCATTCTTACAAAGGTCATCCTTGGAATGATTACACACACTCACATACATCTCCATACTATGTGAGCCAAAGAACAAAAACAAAACTTCTCTAGTGGCCAAGGCAAACTTCACATAATCTTGTTCATGAATACTGTGTAGATATTTGGGATGAGCACTGAGCATTTGAAAATAACCTTTCCTGAACATACAGCATGGTTATTGAGGTGTACTTACAACTTAAGCTTATGCAGAGAAAAGACAAACCTTTACTTCCAGAGGAAATAAGATATGATAAATTTTCAGGAAGGAAACAACATCACAAAACAGATATTCGTGTGCTCCTAGTTAACAACACAAGTTTCTGCCTCTCAGTATTTACAGAAGAAAGGTACATGAGTCATTTAAATTCAAGAGGTAACCCAAGCATTAAGGAGAGAGACATACACACATGACTGTAGGCCTTTAAAGTTCCCTTTCTGTATCCACAAAGGGAATTTTCTCTGGAGTCTGATAACTGAACATTTCTATCTCTTCCTTGTTTATCATCTTATTGAGAACCACCAATTTATATTTTTATATTACAAAATTTAGTACAATCACATGAAAGACCCATGTGTAACTCTAGCAAAAATAATTGCTGAAAACATTTCTGTATTATCAAATTCATATTGTTTTGTAAGCTTTTTCCAGTATTATGTGATGTACCAACCTTAAGACTTTGATACCAAGAAAACTTTCTCCTAAAATGTTTCAACCTTAAAAGCTGTAAAACTAAGTTCTTTGAATGTCTTTGTCACGCAGAGTTTAAGTGTGAGCTTTTGCTGTGAGATCAGCCCCTGGTTCACTTCACACATTTTCCTATTAATTTTTATTGCATGTGAATTTTTCCCACTGTAATTCATAAAAGTGGATAGTTAATGTTAATTGTAAGGATTCTTGCAGGTTAAACATTTGTGTTGTTTGTAAGCAACAACCTTTGAACCTCTTTCGGGGTTCCAAATTGAGTGAGTTATTTTTTTGTGGGGATTTTCCATTAAGAGTACCATTTTAAAAAGTCATAAACAAAATCAAATTACACAAATAGTTCTTCATCAGCCCTAGCAATGAGAACTGCTCTATTCATCTGGGATCTGAGACACTAAAGGGCGATGCTGCTAGGGCCAAAGACTAATGAAAATTGGGTTGAGATCTTCCCAGTCTCCCAGCCCATAGAACATGCTGTTTCTTCTCTTTATGTGTTTTCAAAAGTTTTATTTTTACAAGTATCTGTTAGCAGTGGAACTCTGAGTGTGTTTTTGGCACACATGTTCCGTTCACATAGAAATGTTGAATCCAGTAGGATGGAATGAGGAAAACTATAAAAAGATCCTAATTCTGTTTGTTGGGCTACTGGGTAACTTCTGGGGTTTATGATTTTAAAAAAATATTATAAAATAAGTAAGTTACATGTCCATTTGAAATATATACCACATATTTAATATGAAAAATACTTTTGAGTACAATCATTTTTGTTTATTCCCATGGTTTAGCTCAGAGTTTAAACACTTCTATCAAAGCCCACATATAAGTAGGACCACATCTTTCACATTCTTATATTATAAGGGAGGGACACCTGACTACATTAGTTTTTTCTCTTGGCAAGGTGTCCAGATGAAATTCAGTAATTCTGATATTTCAGAGAGATATATTTCCTGCAGAGCTTTTGGTACAACTAAAAATAAGTTGAACAAATAGTGTAAACCATAAAAAACCCACTTGAAAATTTAAAGGACTTACAATGCATTATTAGATGGTTTTGTTTTATAAATACTTAAGTATTTGGTATCATTTAATTGGAATCTCTTTTGAGCACCTTTCTTCCTTACAACAGAATTATATAATTTTGAGAAAATACATTGTAAAATCTCATCAGAGTATAGGAAGTCACACAGAAAATAACTAAGTATTAATGACAACTGATGAAATAGTATAATATAATAAATATCCTTTTTATCCAAAATGTTTTTATAGGATATGGCTCTATATAAATCACATATAAATTATAACATAAACACAATATAATTCTCTATTTGTAAATAAATTTTTTCATTTTTGCCTACAAGATGTGTTTATAAATTTGTTTAGTAATAAAAGAAAGATCCAGGCATACTGATAACATGAGACCCTATCTCAAAAACAGAGAGAGCAGGAGCAATAGAGAAAGCCAGTATGCGAACTGGCAGGGGAGTCACTGGAAAGTTAGCATTAGAGTTTTCAAAAATGGAGATGCTGTTTTTTTAATGTAGCTAATAAATAAAATAACTTTCCATTTAGGTTTTTACTTTTTGCTTTTAAAGTAGAAAAAAGTTACAAAACAGAGATGTGTGTGTGTGTGTGTGTGTGTGTGTGTGTGTGTGTGTGTGTATGACTGCCTGTGCAAGCTTGGTGCTTATGTGGAAGCCCAAGATTGACTTAAGCTATATTTTTCTAAAGCTCTCTACTTTATATTTTGAGACAGAGTGTCTCATTGATCCTAGAGTTCACCACTTTAACTAGACTTGGTGGCCAGTAAACCCTTGTGGTCTACCTGTCTCCGTCCACCAGTATAGCAGTACAGGCATATGTCAACCCATATGGTTTCATGTGGGTTCTGGTGGTCCAAAATCAGATCTTCACACTTGTGGGGCAAGCACTTTATATCCTGAGAACTCTCTCCAGTACCAAGAAATGAATGTAAGGTTGAGAAAACTATAGAACATCGGTTCTAAACCTGTCGGTTGTGATCCCTTTCTGGGGGGGGGGGGAATGAATGACCCTCTCACAGGGGTCACCAAAACCATCATGCATATTACATATTTTCATTATGATTCATAAAAGTAGGAAATAGAGTTATGAAGGAGCAAAGAAATAATTTTAGATTGGGGGGATGTTATCACAACATGGAGAACTGTATTAAAGGGTCACAGCATTAGGAAGTTTAAGAACCACTGCTATAGAGGATGATGCTACTCGGCCAAGCAAATCTATTCTAAAACTGATATATTTACTAAAAATTAATCTTCCTGTTGTGTCCTTCAAGGGTGTCCTGGCTGCTAGCTAAAGGTCATTGTATTTAGAGGACAAGAGATTGATATCAATTGATCTTTAATATGAATTATAAAAGTCAAAGCAAAACAACCTTATTTGAATGCAAAACAAGTAATGATTATCATTAAAAATAATCAGACATTAGTGTGCCTATTTATTTTCCTAGTCATACTGGAAGTTGCTCTAATTTTTAAGTGCTCATTATCTATTGATAAACTGTATTTTATTACATATTTTAACTTGCCATTGCTGTTTTTATCAGAGGCCTTAATATTAATACTAAGAACTAACTGTTATCCAATACTCTGTCGGGAAATATGTGCATGTACTACTCTACACAATGCCATGATAGGGATGACATTCAAAATGAATGATTTAAGCTATGGCGCCAAGAACCAGGAGCAGATTGAAGCATGGGAAAGTGTCCCCTTCTCAGCTGTGCACATCTTGTTTCACGGGCTAGACAGCTTGCTGATGCTTGAGGTTATTTTGGGAGTTTGGTATGATTTAGAAATGGCTTTTCAAAGATCTGGAATGTTTGAAATGAGGAAAATCAAGATTATGCCTGTAGAATAATCTATTTAATGGTCTCACATCATCTGGAAATTCTTACATTTTGAGTAATTAGCCTTCTGTGGATTTTGTTTAAGTAAAAATCAGGAGCAGAAAGTCATACCAATGGATGCTTGTTAAAAGATGACCCATGGGTCTGCAGACGGGGGATAACTTTAAAGATGTCTGCAGTATTTATAAACCAAGGCTCTTGAGTTCTCTGCCTGGACATAGCATAGTTTTGACAGTTTGTTCTCATGGGAAATCCTTAGTTTATTTATGAGCTTGATTACGGCTGCTTGGACATGAGCTCTAATTGAGGAAAACCCAACATTTCCTGAACTGGAGCTGCTGGAAGTGGAAAGCCGCCCAACGAGGGCATCAGAAGGACCGATGGCTCCTCTCTGTGGGTTAGCTCTGCACTCCCTATTCCTGTCCTCCCAGGGCCTGACGTTTTCTTAGGAAGAGGCTAGATTTCTTAGTTATATTGGTATCCACTTCGAGTGTTTTGTGACTCGACTGGTATCTTAGGATGGTATTTTTAGACAAGGTGTGTGTTTGTGTGTGTGTGTGTGTGTGTGTGTGTGTGTGTGTGTGTGTGAGAGAGAGAGAGAGAGAGAGACAGAGAGAGAGAGAGACAGAGAGACAGAGAGACAGAGAGACAGAGAGACAGAGAGACAGAGAGAAAGAACAAGCAAGCAAGCAAGCGAGAGTTTATGTTTGTGTAGGTATGCTTGTCCTTGGTGCATATGTACAGACAATTTGTTGACCTTTATTAATTAATTAATTTACTTTTTTATTGTTGACTTTCCACTTTATTGTGTGAGGCGTGGAGCTTCTTGTTTTGTAGAGGTTGGTCGGACAGTGAGTTCCAGGTTCTGCCTGTCTCAGTGCCCTAGTGCTGGGCTTACAAACATGAGCTGTCACCCCTGACATTTTACCATAATGCAAGAATTTGAATTTGACTTCTCATGTTCACTGAGCCATCTCCTCAGTCCTAGAATAAAATTTTAAATAGATATTCTTTGGTTATATATTTCCTGATCAGCTGTATATAGGCATAGAGAATTATGCGCTTTAGCATAAAATTACTTCAGCTTTAAAAAAAAAATTACAATTTAATTTGACGATTTTCAGGATCAAAGAGTTTGGAACAAACTGATTACAAATCCACAATAATGAAAGAGTGAAGCTGTGTCTGTCATTAACACAGGACAGTGACAATTTTATGGGTTCCAATTGAGGAAAGAACAGAAAGTCTTACAAGATCAACTCACTTTTCAGTTACATCATTGAAACAAAAGCTTGGAAAAAAGTAGGCGTATGTGAAAATCTGGGAGCAACTGCTTATTAGAGATCTCCAGCAAAGATGCCAACTGCTTATGTTTCCTCTGACAGCTAGGTTTCTGTGGTACACATTAAACCAAAGGAACCGTGCAGATTTCTAGAACCACGGCCCAGCACTCGTCATTTGGTTGAGCTGATTCTGGCTGTTTGCAACTGTAAGACCTTGTGGTATTTTCATCTGCATCCTTTTTACATCCATTTCCTCCAAGTTCTATCGTAATTGCATAAATGAGGGATTGACTTTCCTAAAAACATAAAAAAAAATTATATAAGATTCCTAAGGCTAGAATCAAAATAGAGTCAACTGTAATGTCTCTCATAACTTTTAGGAGAACATGAATCATAAGTAAGAAAGTGCTTCCCCAAGGCTTCAAATTTAAAAACAATGCATTCAGCACAGTCTTTCAAATAACTAAATCAGTGTTTGTGTTGGTCAATAGCTGAAGATGTTTGCTTTCTTGCTTTTAAAAAACACTTAAAAGGGGGCTAGAAAGATGGCTCATTGTGTAAGATGTTTTGCTGCTCTTGCAGGGGACCAGTGTTTTTGGTTCTTTGCACCCACGTGGTGGTTCATGGCCATTCATAGTTCCAGTTCCAGAGGATCTGGCATACTCCTGAACTCCTTGGGTACTGCATTCATGTAGTACATGCACATATGGAGAGTCAAATCACTCATACACAGAGAATAATATAAATCAAAACGTAATGTCACTGAATGGGGGCTGGAGATATGGCTCAGCATTTAAGAGCGCTTGCTGCCAAAGAGGACCCAGGTCAATCAATAACTGAAGATGATAGTATCAGCTATTACTGTTTGTAAATATTCCCAAAATATAATGCTGAAGATGACTCTTATTTTGGAGTAGAGGTAAGGTAAGGGAGAGAAGGGTCCCACTGATCTTCACAAGGCTGGACTTGAACTCAGTGGGGGATTTCTTGTGTACTTGTGGTCAAATGGAACAATTTGCTCATGGTGGCTGGTAAAAGGGCCCTGAGCTACAGGATTTGGCTTTCTTGCATTTCGTCTTTAACATCTCTCTATGGAATAACCTGGGCAAATTCTCATCATCATTTTAGGATGCAGAAATGGGAACATTTCTTTTCTTTTTTTTTTTTTTTTTTTTTTATAGGCTCCAAATGAATTTTATTGAGTCCTGTTGCCATTGCTCATTGGGAAGATCAAGAAGTCACATAACAAGCTCAGGGAGGAAGCCATGATGGCAACAGACAGTACACACAAGAAAGTGCAAGGATTGGGTGAATTAGTGAAGTATGCTTTTTCTGAAAGTGCTTCTGTTTCTCTGATTATTCTTTTCCTTAATCCACCTATAGTTTATTCATTTACCGAAGGAATAATCGATCATCTAGTCTTCCAGGCTGTATAGTTGCCTTAGTGATTACTGAGGACAGGAAAAATTATTAACAGAGCAGTGAGGTCCTGGTCAGTATTGGTTGGGTAGTGCGTCAGATGGGGTGCGCCTGACTCCCAGGTGACAGCATACCTGAGATTCTTAGCTAAAACCTTTTAATATGTTTAAAGTTTAAAGTAGTCTCACCCAATTGCCTAAACCAGTAGTTATTATCCTGATAGCAACTACCCATGTTTTCCCAGGTTCGTTTGAAAATGGATCTTTAAACTTTATATGCCCCAGTACAGGGGAACACCAGGACCAAGAAGTGGGAGTGGGTGGGTAGGGGAGGAGGGGGGGGAGGGTATAGGGGACTTTGGGGATAGCGTTTGAAATGTAAATGAAGTAAATACCTAATAAAAAATTGGAAAAGAAAAAATAAATAAAAAAGGATCTTTATTAAGGAACTTGCTAATAACCCTGAGAAAATTAGTTATTTTAACAGAAGCTGCATAATTAATTATATAATTTTAGGTGATTCAATTCTAATTCTACTAATCCAGTGACCTGAAAAGTAAGTTTTGAAAGCAGCAACAGACATACAGCTCTCTCACACGCATTTGATTTGTAGCTCAGTCACAGCCATAATGTGCATTTTTCTTGGTTTAAGGTTTAGTAATTTTTTTCAAATATGTTCTTTACATAATAGGCTTATGGTAATGATTTCCATTTCTGAACTGTCCCAAGGATCACTGCAACAAGCAAATGTGTTGGTAAAAGCTACAAATTTAATAACCTCTCATTTGAATCGGGTGACCCACAAACTGGGTGTTTTTGCCACTGTCAGATTTGCAGCTTACAAAACAAAACAACAACAACAACAAAAAAGCCCTCCAGCATGAGCCTCATAGATTCAGGTTCACCAAGTACTGGGATAGAAAGCTTTGACGTCTTTCTAAAGCTTTCCAAGTTCATGTTAGTTCAGAGCTTGATGTGGGCTTGTTTCCTTGAATGATAGAATTAATACACTCTAGAAAAGGAACATCTGAAAGTGTGCTTAATAACATGAGAAAATTATTGGAAATAGAAGCCATTTTTTTCTCTGAATCAAAAAAAAAAAAAAAAAAAAAAAGTCTGAGCAGAGCTGGGGACATGTACCTCTAGTATCCAGTAGGCAAAGGCAGGAGAACTGCGTATTTCACTGTGTGAGCCTGTCAGAAGAATTAAAAAAAAAAAAAAGGATTTCTAAATAAAAAAATGTTAGGCTTAGTACCTCTGATTAGGATTTTTCCTCTTAGAAATTCTTTTGTGTGTCTCTTTGTGTGTGTGTGTGTGTGTGTGTGTGTGTGTGTTGGTACTCGTGTGAATCTGAGTGTGAGTGTGAAGGTGCCATAGCCTGTATGTAGAGGTCAGAGGACAACACTGGATAGCATGAGGACAAGATGTAGCTCCGCGTGTCTCCTGGTTTCAGTGGTGGATCTGTCAGGATTTGGCACCAGAGGATTTAGATTTAATAAGGCTTATAAGATTAGGATTTTAGTTGCTGCACCCAGTGACTGAGTTACCGTTGCTTCTGAACTCAGTTTAAGTTTTCCTTCACACCGTGGCTCGTCTGGGATCCAGAGAGAAAGGTCCGGGTGGCAAAGTGTGGGTTTGCCAGATGTGCACCACAAAGGCCGTGGGGGTTTTGAAGCATGGGGTTGGCGTGGCAGCGACCTGCCAGTGGGAACTTAGTGAACTGGGTGGAGAGATTGTGGCGCTCTAAATCAGTCTCCACGAGATAGAAGCAGGCTGGCTGCCGGGGAAGAGAGTTGACAGCCCAAGCACAGGAACGTACCAGTTCGTTTTTAAATATTTCATGGGTTTCAACATGGGTGAATAGGCTCTCTGTTGCTCTTCAGGTACACATGCTACGATGCCTGTCACTGAGTTTCTCGTCCTGCCCTGACTCTCACAACTCTGGAGAGGTGCTGAGTTCTTCAGAAATAGTTGAACTACTTACCGGGTCTACTTTTGTGTGACTTACAAGGATCTCAATTCAGGCTCTGATGCTTGTGTGGCAAATGCATTCACTGAATCATCTACCAATACCTCTCAGCTTAAAAACATTCTTAAATATATTTTTGTAACGTAGATCTACACAGGCTAGCAGGAATGCCAGTATAATAGTTTTCAGAGTTGTCTGTGGTGTCTTAAAATCATTGGGGACTCAGAAAGAAAAATCCAAATGTATAAATGTCTCAGTTACTTTTTCTGTTGCTTTGATAACATTTCCCAGTGAAAGGGAAGGGGTGGTTCTTTTGGCTCACAGTCCGAGGGAATAGTCCCTTCTGGAGAGGCAGTCTTGGCTTCAAGAGCCTGTGACACCTGGAGGTCTGGTATCCTCACTCAGGAAGCAGACAAGGACTGCGGGACTCAAGCCCACTAACCGGTCGCACACACTTTTAGAACTGGTGTTTCAACCTCGATAAAACTAACCAAGCTAACACCTCACAGGCATGGCCAGAAGCTACCAGAACCTAGATACTCATCAAGGTCCCCAGTGCCTTGTTTCCTATGTGGTTCTAGACCCTGTCAAGTTGTTAATATTAATCTTTCTAGCAGGTGTTCAAAGTAAGAATTTCTGGATAAGATGTAGGAATCATTGTCTTCTTATACTCTCTACTTTTCTTTCTATGTAGTCAACTTTAATAACCTTGGCCCTCAAAAGAGGTGCATGGGCAATGTAGTGACAAGAAGGAAGGTGACCTCCCTTAAGAGTGTCCTCCTTTGAAGGAAGAATGGGTTTCTGATGAGCAAATGGGAGGAGGAAAGGGCACCCAGGGGCTGGAAAGTGTGCGAGAAAGTTTTGTAACTGGAAGACTTCCTGACTGGCAAGCACTCAACTACATGAGCATCCCTGGGGGAAGGAGAGTGGCCAATAATTTGGAACAGACTAGAGAACAAGACAGTGGTGGCGCATGCCTTTAATCCCAGCACTTGGGAGGCAGAGGCAGCTGTATTTCTGAGTTCAAGGCCAGCCTGGTCTACAGAGTGAGTTCCAGGACAGCCAGGGCTATACAGAGAAACCCTGCCTGGAAAAACCAAACCAAATCAAACAAAAGGTACGAAACAGACTAGAGAGCTGATGGTGACTGCGTGCATTCTGTAGATGTGTCCGGCCACTTCATTGACATGATGTGAAACCTGCACTGGGCTCAGTATTTCTAGAGTGCCATGTCCTTCTGTCCTAGGACACCACTGCCCTGACACACTAGGAACAAAGCACTAGGTTATTGCTACTTGCCGTGCCCACTTCCTTTTTATGAGTTCTGTGAGGACCTTATTTTTATTTTGTTTATCAAAAATGCATTCAATTTGTAGTTATCATTAATATCCTTAGAAAGTGGAAGAAATTCCAGTTACCTCTGTCCTCCCAAACATGTCTGATCCATTTTCTAAAACTCAACCACCTTTGTTTTTCTCCTTTAACTAACTGTTTTCTTACTTTTATTATCTGGAAGATAGTTTGACCTTTGGAAAAATATTAGATGTTTCCACAGCTAATATTTTTCCTCTCATCTCAGAGAAACACAGTGGCCTAGCTGGAGAATAGTGAATGTTTATTATGTAACCATGATGGGGAAAGTTTAAAAAAAAGGGGGGGGGAAGAAGAAATATTTTGAAAGGATCGAAAAACAGTGAACGTCACATTATTGAAACAGCTGAGGATAAATGAAGAAGTAACAGAGGGGAGTTCCGTGGGGACTCTCCTGCCCAGGTGTCACTCCGCACACAAAGTGGGCAGCCTATTACCTGGATCTTGAGTCTTTTCTCTTATTTCAGCCTGAAAAGATTTTTCCCCCAAGAATTACCCTTAATTCATACTTAATGAAAAACAGTTTAAAATCTGCAGATAATTCTGTGTGATCAGTAATAGCTTAAAATTGTGTAGACTCCTATATAATATATTTAATTAAAATTTTATATGCCTGATTTATTATTAGTTTGCAAACAATCTTCATGAAATGTGAACATTCCAGCTTCAAGGTGAAGAAGCAAAAGTCCAGGGGGCCACAGGAAGCTAAAATAGATAAGTGTGTCTGCAGTTACCAGCTTTATTTTCAGAGTCGATAGTGAATGTTTCCAGGTGATGCACAGATTCTTCACTGAAGTCTGTTCCCTCTTTGTTTCTAGCCAATGAAAGTACTTGAGTTAAAACCGAACCAAAACCAAAGTCTTGCTTTTCTGAATTGTGTAATGCACTTTATTTCCACGAAAGCTTTCTCTAGGATAGATGAAGAGGCAAACACAAAGCCACAGTCATGTGATTGCCTGTGATAACTGTGCAGATGTGGATTTTACAGGACTCATATGATGCACCTACTAGGAACTAGGGGACACAGAGTACTGTCTCCAGATGAAGAAGGAGAAGGGGGAAAAAGATAAAGTTCAGGCTGTTGCTTTGAAAGTGTTCCTAAACAGAAGAGATTTGTTGCTATCATAACCTAAACAACCCTCTCCCAAGCGGCAGAAAAGACCCTGGAGATATGGGAGGGTGTGGCTTCCTGGATGTGCAACACAACCCTCAGTTGCATTATGACTTCATTAATAGAAATGACTACAGTTTAGAAGAAACCAGCCTCTTCCCTGGTTGTTTTGTTTGGCTTTCTGTTTATTTGTCTTAAAGAGTTTATCTTATTGTAAATTTCTTGAAATGTCATACTAAGAATGTCTAGCTGTCTGAGATAGACACAGATACTCACACCCAACCTTTAGATTGAAGTGAGGGACCCCTGTTGTTGAATTAGGGAAAAACTGGAAGAAGCTAAGGAGGAGAGTGACCCCATAGGACAACTAGCAGTGTCAACTAACCTGGACTCCTGAGAATTGTCAGACACTGAGCCACCAACCAGGCAGCATATACTAGCTGGTCCGAGGCCCCCCAACACATATATAGCAGAGGACTGTCTGGTCTGACCTCAGTGGGAGAAAACGCACCTAACCCTCAAGAGACTTGAGGCCCCAGGAAGTGGAGAGGCCTCGCTGGGAGAGGGCGTCCTCTTGAAGACAGGGGGAGGAGGAATGGGATGAAGAACTGTGAGGGCAGACTGGGAAGAAGATAAGGCCTGGCCTGTAAAAATATAAAAGTAATATAAAGGGGGGTGTGTGTGGGGGAGAAGAATGCCTTTTCTAAAGAGAAAAATTCTCACAATGTGTTAGGCAAACCGAAGAAGCTCCTTGAAGGTTATTCCTTTTCTTTTAAGGATCAGATATTAAGGAAGGGGAGATTACTTAGCGAGTAAGAGCACTTGCTATGCACTTAGGAGGACCTGAGTTCTAATCCCCACTGCCTCCTTAAAAACCTGAATGTGACCATACATACCTGTAACCTCATCAAGAAGGGACAGAGATGAGATTCTGGGAACTCACTGGCTAGCCTGCAGAGCTGAAATGATGAGTTCCAGTTTGGATGAGAGATCTTATCTCAAGAATTCATATATATATATATATATATATATATATATATATATATATATATAT
>NC_034592.1:65879105-65885170 GCF_900095145.1 Mus pahari | reverse complement strand
ATATAATACACACACACACACACACACACACACACACACACACACACACACACAAAGGGCAAGGTCAAATATTTAGAAATCTTTACTAAAACTGTGTATTTGCTACTGCAGAGTGGTAAAGACATATTGTCTTAAGAAGCATTCCTTTCCTAGAGTGACACATTGTTCAATGTGCTCCCTTTATCAGCCATGATACAGTAACAACAATTAAACTTGCTTCTAAGTCAAAACATGGAAAACATTTCTGACCATATTCTGGAGCTAACCGTCTCTAAGGGACGTCCCCTGTGCTGCACTGGTCAGGCAAACTCCTCGTTTCTTTCTATTAGGGTCTACCCAACAGAGCTGGAAGCCAAGCTCCTGAGGTTGAATGTGTTGGTCCCCATGTACAACTGGATAATTTCATATGCTCTGCCTTTCTTCCTAGCTCCCAGCACATCCATTCTCCTTTCCCTATGGGCTCAGTTACCAATCTGGCTATCCTCGTACACTATGTCACACTCGGCTGGTGAAGGACACTGGTCTATATTTAATTTCTGTACCTCTTCCCTTGATTTAAATGTACAGAGAACACTCTGATGGCTATTCTTCCAGTAGATGCTTCCCTTTTTCCTTCCCATTCTCATAACAGTAATGATTTTGCCAATGAGCATTCTGTTTGGAGGAGCAATGCTCGTATCTCTTAACTACTAGGGCATTCAATGTGTCTGACACATTGAATATTAGTATTAGAATAGTGTCTGAGTAGAAGACATCTTTGGAACCCTTCGTGTGATGTTGCTTTGCAATTTTCCTTCAGTGATTGGGACATTTTGAGGAAGAGTCTGGATTTACACATTCACGAGTCATCTGAGAATAGAATTCTTAGGTGATATTTTCATAATCTACTGAGTTACTTAGAAATGTGTCTTCTAAAATGATTTTCTCTTAGGTTGTTAGCTGTGTCAATTTAAAATTCAATGTGCTTTTTGTTTATTGGTCTTTATATTGTAGACTGTCTAGTGCTTGTGTTTATTGTCGTTAACTACCTAGTTCCTAGAAAAACACATCTCATCATCTCAGCTATTGTCCCTGTTGAGTGATTTTTGACACTTAAGTTCTCAACTAATAATAGATTTTATTCTATATCTTATATATTATATACATATTTATTTCCTGGATGACTATCTGATATGAATCCAATTTGTTATACCTAATCAAGAGTCACTTCCAAAGCACATGTGCACATTCCTCATCAATCTGTTTATTGACTGGATTGTCCAACATGAGATAGTTTCCATCTACACACACACACACACACACACACACACACACACACACACACACCACATTCACAGGACAACAGGATTTTCATGAGCCTGATGCTTATGATAAAAGCATATGGAGAGCAAAGATATAATAATGAGAGTTTCCATAATTGACAGCCAATTTTATTTATGCTAAATATGAATAAATGTATGAGGATTCTAGCTGTTTATTGATTCGGCCAAAACGCTTAGGAGGATCAGCTAGCTGCTTTACATCTCTGTGTTGAGAGCTCTCAACGAAAGTGAAAACCTTGCCTTGTAGAGTCAATCCTTTTGACCCTGAAATTTCATTTTTTATGCTTTTTTAATTCCTGTCTTCCATAACAAATCAATTGTCACGTTCTTCCAATTTTGTCCTTAAAGGATTTCTTATTTCTCTCCTCTCTTCTCTGTGCCTGATAGCATCAGTCTTTAACCTTTTTCTCTATAATTGGATGGTGTTTTCCAGACTAGGCTTCTAATTTCCATAGTCCCTCACTTCCTGAGTTATCAGATTCACATCTAAAGCTTTGTCCTGGCTAGATCATTCCTGTCTTCTGTAATTTTTATGCTAGATCATTCCTGTCTTCTGTAATTTTTATGCCCTTCATGTCTACCAAGTAAAAAACTAAGAATAATGGCATTTGCAAGGCTCATTACTGTCTCACCTGCTTCTTTTGTTGTAACTCCTAAGTAATCTTGATGACTCGTTCTCTCTGGGACCCACGTTGTGTCTTCCACTTTGTCTGTTTCCATCCTTTTCCGTCAGTCTCCTGCCAGCACTATTCTCTGTCTTTATGAATGCTTCAAATACTAGTTCTGTACTGTCTTCAGGAGAGCATTCTCAATCATTCAGCTAGAATAAACTTTTCTTATTCTTGGACTTCAAAAGCAATAGATCTTCAGTCATAGAATGAACATTTCTATAAATATTTCTCAAGAAGTTTAGTCTTTAATGCATGACCTGTTTCTCCTTAGTGTGGAATTATTAAGATATTAAGTTAGAAAAGAGCCTATACCTTTCTCACTTTCATTTTAAAGAATCATCCAATTGTAGTGAGCTCATAAGCCACTTTAGACTGTTAAGGAACAGTCTAAACTTGCTCTGTCCCAGACTTTCTCCACTTCAGTGAACTTCTGCACCATCAGAATGGCCACTCTGAAGTTATGGAATTCGCTTAGGGTTTTACTTTCTCAGGTATGCACCACAAGTAAAAGAAAGAAAAGATTGTAACAGAGTAGAAACTAGAAAACCATATAGTGCTCAATCCTCTTTCTATATCCTCATGACTCACTGACCCTTTAGCCTGCATTCTTCCTTCCTTGTCACTTAATATCGCCCTTTCTTGGTCTGCTTTCCAAACATTATACTCTTACCGCTGTTTACATATATACATATCTCGTGAGACTCCAAACAACTATAGGATATTAAATAAATTGGTTAATCACTGATGGCTAGTTAGTGATTAGACTATAAAAAGTCAGACTATCACCTAACAACCAAGCTTCAGGATTTAAAATGAGTATATATAATTTCCAAGGAAATACACATTGACTTCTACGAAGGTAAATGGAAAATAAAATATTTACCCAGGTTTGATGAGTATTCAGAGCAAAGTTTCTCAAGTTAAACACCAAAAACTTGTAGTAAACGTGTCTGTTGTAGCAGGTGAGGTCCTATGTATTACAGGATATTAATATAAGCAGGTGCATCTGTTGTAGCCAGGGAGGTCCTTTGTATCGTAGTATAATAAATTAGCAGATGTGTTTGTTGTAGCAGGTGAGGTCCCATGTACTACAGGATATTAACATTAACAGATGTGTCTGTTGTAGAAGGTAAGGTACTGTGTATTGTAGGATATTAACATTAGCAGATGTGTCTGTGTAGCCATGGAGGTCCCATGTATTGTAGGATAGTAACATTGGCAGATGTGTCTGTTGTAGCCAGTGAGGTTCTGTTGAAGCAAATAAACCTCACAGTACTTGAGAGTTTTTTAAAAAATAATTTGTTTACATTACTACATACTTTGGTGTTTTGCCTACATGAATGTCTGTATGAGAGTGTTGAATCCCTTGTAACAGAAATTACAGACAGTTTTAAGTTGTTATTGTGAGTGCTGGGAATTGAACCCAAGTCCTACTGGAAGAACGCCAATGGTCTTAACTGCTGAGCCATCTGTCCAGCCCAAGTAATCAGAATTCTAATAAATTACTTATGAGTATAAACATAGGTATAACTTTTCAAATCTGTAGTATCCACTAAAGTGTGTGTGTGTGTGTGTGTGTGTGTGTGTGTATGAATATTTATTCCACATTAGACAGAAACACACACATCTCAGTTTTTCTAAGGAGTAATCATGGTATCTACCACGGAATGAGTATTTACAAACTGGTCTTTCAAATGCTGTAGAATTTCAAAAGCATTAGTCACTTTTTAAAAAGGATATCATCACTGATAAGATTCAAACTTACACCTGCCAACTCACACAATTAACAGGAAGTCCATATTGTCCCTAAACAACAGGGAAATAGTGTCCCTAAACAACAGGGAATGAAAGGTGGAAGGATTTGCATATTCATTGATGATTTTTATTGGCAAGTAAGCTAAACACTATGATTAGGCATGAATTGATTGACTAAACTCTATTGGTCCTAGCAGTAATATTCCAAGTGTGAGGGACTAAGAGAATTCCTAAATACAAGAAATTTGACAATACATTTAATAGAAAATTTAACAGTATTAATAACCAACAAAAAATATTTCTTTTATTATCATGTGCTGAAAATTCTAAATAATTTCAACAATAAAAAAAAACCATTTGAAATTCCTGTGTTGGTCCTACTTTTAGATAATTGTGAGTACTGTTGAATTTTACTTATTTGTCGTCTACTAATCTGTAATCTTGCTATCATATATTGTATTATATAGTATGCATGATGCATGGATGATGTAATATGTTTGCAAATGCACTATATATACATACATCATATATATATATATACATATATCATGTTCCTCAATTAGCATATATATATATATATGTCATATATGGTATATTTTGGGGGAATTCCTATTATATTTATACCTGAAACTATAGTTTCTCCAAATATGAATTCTTGGCTACATACATTTGTTTTAAGAATCAAAGGGTAGCCAAATTTGGGAATTTTTTAATTTGTGAAATTGTCTGTTTCCAATATATTGTTTAAAATGTGTTGGAGAAATACAAGAACTGTATACTTAATATGGAAAACTTTTTAACATTGATCAATTTTGTAAAATTGTATTAAGTAAAATAGACATCCATATGTTTTAGGTGATAGGTTTTTGAGCATTTGTAGCTACAGAGATTTGTAAATTCAAACAAAGTCAAAACAAGCAAACAAACAAACAAACAAGCAATCAAAACTCCTTAAACCCAGAACCAAACCAAACCAAAACCTAAAGACAAAAACAACTTTTGCTGGATTTTATAAATATCTGCCAACCTTGCCTTTAAGACTTTCCCCTTGGCTGCAACCCTGTAGGTGGAACAACAATATGAACTAACCAGTAACCCCTGAGCTCGTGTCTCTAGCTGCATATGTAGCAGAAGATGGCCTAATCAGCCATCACTGGGAAGAGAGGCCCCTTGGTCTTGTAAACTTTATATGACCCAGCACAGGGCAAGGCCTGTGCCAAGTAGTGGGAGTGGGTGGGTAGGGGAGCAGAGGTGGGAGGAGGGGTATAGGAAACTTTTAGGATAGCATTTGAAATGTAAATAAAGAAAATAATAAAAAATAAAAAATAAAAATAAAAAAAATAAATAAAGGGCTGAGTAATAAAAAAAAAAAAAAGACTTTCCCCTTGTGTTTTAGGTTTATGGCTTCATGTGAAGAGACAATTTTCAAAGCAAGACTAGTGAAAGGACTCTTCAACCGTAGACTCCGTGATGTCGAGCTGACTAGGTTACATCAAGTTCCTAATGGATATTTGAAGATTATATAGTGAAAGGGAAAGCTAAATGTCATCCAAGGGTAGCTAAATCTGGGTGAAAACTGAAGGGCCTTTGTTTCCTGAAATCCTCCTGGATGACCGAGGGAAATGACTCTCTATTTCTTTGTGTCTGCCAGAGTTCTTTGAGCAGTTGATGACACATACTTGTATACTTGTTGAATGAAAGGACAAATGAATGAGTAACATAGAAAGGCCCGAAGCATACTAAGTTTGGAATCATGGCTTTACTGGAAATCTCCACTTTTACCATGAATCTGAAAGTCCAAAAATAATTTAATTGATAATCAGAACTACATATTTAGATATATTTCAAGGATTGACACTTCTGAATAAATTCAGTATATTTAACTGCTTAAGATTTGATCTCATCAAAATATTTCGTATAAGGTTTTAGAATTTGGGGCCTGGTTGAATAGAACTTAGAAAAGCCTGGCTGTCTAGATATATATTTGGATATAAATCTCCACTGAATGCTGCACTTATGGGGGACAACCTTTCCTGACCTTTCCAAATGACAGAAATGATGGTGATAACAAATGTACAGTATCAGTGGAATTCTCTTGCTGGAATTGTTTATATCACTTTTGATGTTACTATGTAATAACACACCCTTAATATAATTATTTGTTTAATAGAAATTTTAAAAAAGCATATAATGTTAATCCAGTCTTGTTTTCAAAATGAAAAACAACAAAATAGAAAGCACTTCAAGCTGGGCAGTTGTGGTGCACGCCTTTAATCCCAGCACTTGGGAGGCAGAGGCAGGCAGATTTCTGAGTTTG
>NC_034592.1:65869979-65879075 GCF_900095145.1 Mus pahari | reverse complement strand
AGGCCAGCCTGGTCTACAAAGTGAGTTCCAGGACAGCCAGAGATACACAGAGAAACACTGTCTCGAAAAACAAAACAAAACAAAAAAAAAAAAAAAAAAAAAAAAAAGAAAGCACTTCAAATTTCTAGTTAAATTCATGATCCATGTATAGCCAAAAACCAAAACAGGTCAATGGCAATAGGAATGGTGTCTTGTCTACAGATGTGACAATAGTGTAACCAGGTTTGACCAGTTTTTTTTCTCATAATCAACCTAAGGAATGACTCCACATGAGACAGCAGAAATCTGCTTAGTTCTCAAATGTCTTCAAACTCAAGATTTAATTGTTGTTTTTCCATAAATAGGGAAGCCATGAGTTACAATGGGAAAATAGCTTCCCAAAGGTTTTTCTGAACTCTGGCCCAGAAGTTTCTGGTTTCAGCTTCCTAGGACATATAATGTACTAAGGAGATTGTCTTCCTTGATGGTTGGCCAAAATAATACAAAATTATTGTCAGTGTTTTTTTTTTTTTAATTCCATTTCATGTTATATCTGGATACTATTAATATAGTTATTACATATTTAGGGGATATGAATTGAACACAAATTATCAGATTTTATTTTCTAAGTTTATATTCTCTAAATCAATTAGATTTGCACTGTATTAGCCAACAGTTTACTTATAAAGAGGCATACAATGGAAAATATAAATGGCATTATTATCATATGCCTAAAAGTAAAACAAGAGTAGCTTACCATCTGAAATTAAAATACACACTCAGATTCATAATCTTTTAGGATGGGTAAAGGATGGATGATAACAATTGCATCTGTGAGCTGAACGACTTTTACTATTACTGGATCCAAAGGACATTATCTTGGAGCAGTGTCCTTAGAGGGTTTCCCATGAAATTACCACAATGCAGATGGTCCTGTTGTTTCTCATTTCACAGAACTGTATTCTAAGATGGGGAAATACAGTGTTACCACGTAAGAGAAGTTGATGACTTTATAGAGTTTGGAAAAAAATAGGTAAAACATTTTAATTGAGCTATGTTACTATTTGCTTCATATTAAGAACTCATGGTCATCATTTCATCCTGGCAAAAAAGTGACACAGGACAGTGGAAATGGGTTCAATGGTATGGATAAGGATTTAAAAGAAATCAAATGGCCAACAGATAATTTAAAATGCCAAGTTTTGGAAGTATCAGTGGGAGGATAATTAAGTCAATGTTCACTTTTCAGCTTGTCAAATTAAGTAAATTTGAGCCAATGCCACGCATTATAAGAGGAATAAATCAAACTATGAATTTTTAGTACTTTGGGGGAAATAAATAGTATCTATTAAACTCTCATTAATGACATTTAAACATGTCAAAGATGAATATAAAAAATGTTCCCAATTCAGAAGAAGCATGATTATTAGAAATAGATACCATTGAACTAATCAATGTGTTTTAGATACCCTTTATGCAAAAAGACTGACCAATATATACCACTTCACTTTTTACCTTTGTTTATGATGCCTAAGTAGGAAACAATCTTAAAGTCTGCTAAAATTGATGATTGGCTTATTGTTGTGAAAATTAACTATTCTACATAGCATACATGATACAGATAAAAATTAGAACAGGAATGGATAATTAGAAAAACCTATTGCTCTAAACCAATGATTATTATCTTTCTACAGGAATATAATAAAATTAATATTAGAATAGATAAATGGTCATTCTTTGAGAGCAAAGAGACTTAATGTAGTTCTTATAAATGACTCATTTTTTATGTATTACACACTTCTGAAAGGTATTTAATGAGGGCTGTATGCCATCATCCCAAGAACCACATGGCTATTCACTGACCTCACTGGTAATGGATCTACACCACAGGCTGGTCTCATCTGTCCTATTAACTAACACGGGTATTTCCCGTCTGACCTGGAAAGTACATGGTAGAGGGGAGCTGGTGGAAAAGTCTCCCATTTCAACAAAATCCCAGGTGAAAGCCGGCTTAGACTAAGAACCTTTCAGAACTCTAGTAGGTATAGTTCTTCTTGCCAGAGCATGAGTGATGAAAAGCCCATCACGGTATCATAATGACAAAGAACAGATTCTATAATTGCCTAGACTCTTGTCCTGACCAACTTTAGATGCTGTGTGCTTTCAGATCACTGCTACTGTCTAGTGAATATTGCTGTTTTGACTCAACTACAGTTGTAGCACCTGCTCTGGTTAGTGGCACTGTGCAGTCAAAAGGCATCCTGCTTGTCTCATTGCAGCAGTGCTCTGTACTCGCCCTCTCTCCTCTAGGGTGCTCAGGCTACTCTGGGGTAACCCTGAGTACTCTTTGTAGAGTGACTTATCTTGGCTCTGCTGCTGTTCTTCAGTGGTATCATCCTTGATTATACTCAATCACCCTAAATTTTGATTACCCTAGGAGACCAGTTTAATAAACTCTCATTAATGACATTTAAACATGCCAAAGATAAATAGAAAAAATGTTCCCAATTCAAAAGAAGCACGATTATTAGAAATAAAAAAATTGAGAATACCACTTGAAATATAAATTTCATAATTTTCCAGAATACTCTCCCAAAAGATCATGTTTAAAATATTTCGTAATTGTTTTAATTGTTACATAGCACATTCGCCTCTGTTCACAAAAGGAACATCATGTGGTCATGAATGGACGGAGGGATGTATTTCTTCTGCCTGAACACGGAAGAACAATACTGGGGAAGTTTGAAGAAGCGAGATTTCTAAGATGAACTGGTTGGGAAGGCATATCAGGGAGAAAGTTACCGAAAAGGCATGGTAGAAAAGAGATGGCAATAAAGGGCACAAAGTGGGGTGAAGAGAAAAGATAAAGAATTAGCCTTTGGTCCTGCCCATCTGTCACACTTGCAAGCATCACCATGGTAGTGGCCCAGCGTTTACAACTTTGCCTGTAAATGGCTTTAAAATGGAGTGTCCATTCAAGCCCCTGGAGCATCATGAATGAATGCATAGAAAAGATACGCTTCCTATACATCCACTCCTACCCTTAGGACCAAGCAAGTCGATCATAACAAATTATTCACTTGGGGGAAGAAGAGAAACACATAAATAAATGCAGCATTAGTTTAGATGGAACACTGAGCAAAAGGATGGTTCTGCTGATGCTTTCAGCCTAGCTCTTGTTTTCTGTTCTGTTATTACATTTCATGCTGCAGCCTTACAGAAGGATGCCTTTCTTTTCCTACATTTGATGATTATTTAGTCATGCAAAGTTCTTGCCTGTGATTGCTGCCTTATTCTTGTTTATACCGTTAAAGTTCAGCCAGATGGAACACGTCCAAACCCTTGGTTCTATCCGACATTTGAACAGCTGGGACTCTGTAATTTCTGAGCTTGAAGCAAAGTATCTGTACAGCTCATGTCAACAAGACCCATGAGGTCTCCTAACCTCCATCAGTAGCTCTGAACTCACACAGTTTGATCTAGGAGAAAATATCTTACTATCTGTAATTTGTGCCAGCATAGAAGATAAAGTAAAGAAGACTCATATGTAATATCTGCCTTTTAACATTTCAGGACATTTGTGATGGGTTTACTAAACTCATTTTGTATAACTGTAATTATGCCATTATTCCATTTCATGAACTCATTTGGTATGAAACATAGATTTAAATATAGGATGGAATTTTCTTTCAGGCAACATTAAGATTTCTTGTGTTTAGCTTAGATTGCTGAGTAGAGAATAATTAAGACAAATCAGTGCTGGAATAGAATGTGGTATTTAGATTAAGTGATTAAGATTAAGTGATTTTTCACAAGTTTAAGTCATTTTTATGCCAATGATAAAGAGGGAACTCTTTTTAAATTAAAAAAATAAGTAACAATGGTACTTTACTGGTTTTTTTTTTTTTTTTGCTTGTTTGTATCCTCATTTTCCAATATTACAAAGATAAACCCTACAATTCTGTAGTGTTTGTGAGTGTCCTGAACATTTAAGTAAATGTGTTTTGGTGGAGATGAAGTTATAGTACCATCAGAATGGTGTAAAAAAATTAAAGTATATAATAAAAATGCTGTAGTAAAAGTTATATTGACAAAAATATAGTACTGTTAGTCTGATTGGTAAGGCTAGAAATGTTGACAATTGAACCCTTGAATAACACAACACAAGTTATCTGAGACATGCATGGTAATCCTTGACTTCAGTCTTCATTGGCTGTCAGTAAAATCTCATTAAAAATTTGTGTGCTATTAAATTATGAAACAGTAACTTGCAAATGGTGCTCAGTATAGTACAAGCAGTTCCTTTTCATTGTGTCTAATAGTTGGAAAGTTCTTATAATCTTGTCAAAAATATTAGAATGTGGAGAGGCTCGTAATGTTTGGGTCCAACTCATCATTTTTTTAAATATAGAAGTAAGATGGAAGGATTTATTCTCTCTCATGACTGGAGTGGATACAATCTGCCTTGACAATAGGCATGGCTCAGGGATTGGGATGTGTCTGAGAGGTGGGGCAGCTTACAACTGTGCAGCAGGAGCTTGTTCAAACTGAAATGAATCAGGAAGCTGGGAGAAACCAGGAAAGCCAGGCAGTGAATCCTGAGTTCTGCACCCATGTGACTGCCTAGTGAGGCTGTACCACAACCTAAGGCTTCCACAGTGTCCCCAAGAGCAATGCCTCCTGGGAACCAAATAGTCAAACACATGAGCCATAGGAGACATTCCACACTCAGATCATAACAGGATATACATGCAAATCACGTTTCAGTCACTGAACCTGGATGCTAACTGATAGCGTGCCACAATTCCCCATAAGACACTGAATACTTTAATCACTTCAAAGTGCTGACTTCATCCTGTTGACCTTGGCACTCTTGTCATCCAAGACAAGCTTTGTTAGTTTCTAGAACACTGTCCTAGCTTTGCCCATCTACACTCTGTATAAGTGCAATTATTCAATATGTATGCTTGCTCAGGCTTCTTTTGCTTTCCTTGAGATGGTGTGGGTTATGAGTCAGGGGTGAGTAGAGTTTGGTTAATTCAGAGTCTCATTTCATTGTAGGAATGGGTTATCGATTGTTCATCAGCTTTCTGAGAGTGTTTTTAGGACCTGGTATAATAAAATTACAACAATTTCTGTTTTAAAAACAGAATTTAAGAATATAGGTAGGAGAGACCACTTGCCAAGAGAGTATGACAAAGAAATGTTATTAACAGAACAAGAAAAGAAATTATATTGTCCACATGACTACATAACAGTAGCTAGTCACGTTCAAATTCATGGGACTCTAGAGACATTTCTATAAAATATTTTCATGACCATGTGTTTTTATTTCTCTTGAATACCAAGAAATAAAATTTTAGGGTCTTAAAGGGGTTACATATTTGACTTTATGAAAAGCTGTTACACTAGTTTCCAAAGTGGTCATAAAATTTTCATTCCCACCACCACCTAAGTATGAATGCTGTGTTCATTTATTATTTTAATTAACTAACTAATTAATTATCATTTCAATAATGTCAGGTTGCTTTTTCCCCCCATTCTAGTGAGTTCAAAGTGGTAAGTCACTACTGAATTAGATCTGCTTTTCCTTTTGTGTTAGCTACAGTGACACTGACCTTGTCTTTTCTGTGTTACTGACCATTCATGTGACTGAGCACCCATTTCTGATGCTCCTGAGAAGGGTCTTGTTCATTTCCTTAGTTCTTGTCTATTGATCATGAACTTGTAGAAATTCTTTCTTCATCCAGTGGATAAAGTGTTTGCTACACCTCTGTCCAATGGATGGTTTTCTTCAAGTTCATGGTTTGCATTTTTTTTTCTTTAGTGACTGTTTTTTAGTGTTCTTTTTTGAAATAATTTCATTATAAAAATGTTATATTTAATCAACTATTATGGGTAGTGTTTTTGACAATCTTGTGGCTATGCTGTGGTCATAAAGTAGTTTCCTGTATTTTATTTTATAAATGAAAGTTATTTGTCATTGGTTGGTCATTGACTTATCCTGCTTTGACTTGTATATGTTTTATGGCATAGGGGAGAAAACTTCTTTCCCATGAGGACATAATGCTTCCATACTCTTCACTGTGGAGCTTATATATCTGACTTTAAGAGGCTCAAGGTGATATGTGTAAAGTGTGCATAGAATTTTAAAGAATGACATATGAAAAATAAATACAAGATATAATGGATTGCTAGTTCATTCTGAATTAGGAAGACACCTCACTAAGATGTTTTTAAAATAATTGAGATGCTAACATTTCTCTATTACCATTTACCAAATGTTGAGCAAATATTTCCTGATTGAAACCTGAAGGCCCATTAACAGTGATTATATTTCTATTCTTTCCCACTTACAAATGTCTCTAGAGTCCCATGAATTTGAACTTGACTTGCTACCTCTATGTAGTCATGTGGACAATATAATTTCTTTTCTTGTTCTGTTAATAACATTTCTTTGTCATACTCTCTTGGAAAGTGGTCTCTCCTACCAATGTTCTTAAATTCTGCCTTTCCTCTCTATGCAATTGCTTTCCTTTGTCAGCTCCTGCAGTGCTGTGGAAATAATCTCACAAGAATAAGGTTTTAGCTCCGGAGAATAGTTACTTAAAACAACAACAACAACAACAACAACAAATCAAGTTAAGAGTTTCTTGGGGGAAGTTTCACCTGGTTTTCTTCTTTAACATAATAAAACTTGGCAAGCCTTGATTTTAACTAGGAACTAATTCTCACATTAAAAGTGATTCAGTGTAGACTATATCTATATTTGTAAATGTTTATAATACATATTTTATAACGATTTTCCCACAATCTTTTCATGGGACTTTTGTCCTAATGCTCCTAGATGACTTTAGAGTTGAGTAACGTTACGCTCTGAGTGCATCCAACTGCTGCCTTTCATAGACAAAGCTGTGCTGACCTCTCAGAAAGCAAAAGCTTCTCTATTTCTCAGACATGGGAAGTCATCCCATTTGAGTGAGTCTCTTGCATTTCATTTTCTGTCACACGGTGAGTCGTTCAGAGCAACTCTTTGCCTCTCTCCCCCTCCCTCCCTTGGTTCCTTCTCTTCATTTTTTCCTTCTTTTGTTTTGTCTCTTCTCTCCCCTTCCTCTCCCCTCTCTTCTCTCCTTTTCTTTTTCTTCTTCTCTTATACCTTTCTTTTTACTTTCGTTGAGTCTATTGGTCTGTTGGAAGATATCAGAAGGTTTTTGAAACAGAACAACTCGAGGATTCTCAGTGATAATTCTTAGGACAGTTTTAATCTCCTCTAATCCAATAATGTCTCCATTTCTACAGCATTTCTCCTAGCCCTGTCTCTGGGCTCTGGGACTTTGAAAGACATTTTTCTTCCCAGAGTCATCCTGTCCTTATGTAGTCCTTACCAGTGATTACGATCTGTTTTACTCATAGTTTGTCACCCATGCTTGGGTCTGTTTCTCTTCTGAAGCTTGTTTAAATCTAAGAAGAGTCCTACTCTGACCAGAGCCTTGCCCCCTTCTTTGGAGCCTGTCTTATTTGTTGGATTCCATCATCTGCTGGCCTCTTGCCTTTTCCTAGCCTGAGAAGTGCTCAAGGTCTGGCAGCATTGTAAATTGTTATGTATTGGCTATGACATGCCCCTAAAAATCTCTGTTGTCAATGGCTTCTTCTTTGATATAGGTGGGACTCAGAGTAGGGATTTGGGGAAAATGGCTGGACTGTGATGCCTCTGTTTTCACCAATCAGAGAATTCTTTAATTCCTGGAGTCATAGTTTGATGGTATTATTGGGTGATGATAGAAAATTTCAGAGGTAGGCCAAGATTGGGAAATGTCATGGCTGTGTGTCCTTGGTGCCATCTATCTTATTGAGACCTTATTTGTTTTGTTTTCTACTTTATAGCCACTATGAAATGAGTGACATCACCCTCCCATACCATTCTGTCTAGAGGCTATGACTCACCTCAAGCTGAGAAACATAAAGTCAGTTAACCATGAGCTGATAGTTCTGAAACCATGAGCAAAAATAAAATAAATCTTTCCTACTTAACGTTGACTTTCTACCTGCAGTTTCTGACTGCATCAAAGAAGAAGCTAACCGACACCTAGTCACTCCTAAAAACAACATTTCCAGTCTTTGCTAGTTTGAATTTATTCCCATCAGGATCACTGACACTCAGTTCCTGCAACTCTTTTCTACTTTCTACAAGTGCTCCATGCAACCTTCAGCAAATTGTCAACTATAAATGTTTCAGGAATTCTGTATCTACCATGTACTTTACCTCAAAATTTATCAAGTGAATCACTCTCCACTTACCCCCCCCCCCTTTTTTTTTGGTTTTTCGATCCTTCTTTCTTATCTTGAAGAAAACCTAATGTTGCTTCTCATCACTTGTTTGAAGTAGAGGCTTCATGTCTACCTTTTATCTGCCTGTGTACTTAATTTTAATTCATTGTTTCTTTCTTTGTCTCTTTCTTTGTTTCTTTCTTTCTTTGTTTCTTTCTTTCTTTGTTTCTTTGTTTCTTTCTTTCTTTTTGTTTAGTCTTTATAACCTTTATAACCTTTTATATTTTCTCTCTTTCATAGTAGGCATCATATCTTCATCACTTAAGCACAAGGGTCCAGTGTATAATATGTGCTCTACAATTATTTTTTTTCCTTTTAGATTTTAATTAATTTATTTTTTACACTCCATATTTTATCCCCCATACCTCCTCACCACCCACTTATCTCCACGTAGATGTCCCCACCTCCCACCCCACCTGACCTCTAAACTCCCTGGAGCCTCCAGTCTCTTGAGGGTTAGGTGCATCTTCTCAGACTAAACCCAGAACCGGCAGTCATCTGCTATATATGTGTTGGGGGCCTCATATCAGCTGGTGTATGCTGCCTGTTTGGTGGTCCAGTGTTTGAGAGATCTCGGGGGTCCAGATTATTTGAGACTGCTGGTCCTCCTACAGGATTACCCTTCTCCTCAGCTTCTTGCAGCCTTCCCTAATTCAACAATGGGGGGGGGGGGTCAGCTGCTTCTGTCTACTGGTTGGGTGCAAATATTTGCATCTGACTCTTTCAGCTATTTCCTGGACCTTTCGGGACAGTCATGATAGGTCTTTTTTTTTTTTTTTTTTTTTTTTT